>NW_017098451.1:0-174439 GCF_001412225.1 Nicrophorus vespilloides | reverse complement strand
GAAATATTGGCAGAACTGATTAATCAGTTCTGCCAATATTTCGGACTGTTTGAAACTGACTAATCTATCAACTAAATACATACAAAAAATAAACCGAATAAAATGAAATAAAATCTAAGGTACCAGATACAATTTTATTGGACATTACTGAATATAATTAAACATAGGGCTAAGTTATATATTATGTTACAACAAATGGTTCATGTGGATGTATTTGTTTTTTTTACTGGTAATATACATAAATGTAACTATTGCAATAAATATTATTACATAAAATAAATTAATGCAATTGTAATTAACCATGGATATAATAATCTTCTCTTCTACAAAGTTATTCGATATATCGTTTTGAAACATATTTTATTATAAAGATTTTTCCATTCGACGTCTGTAGATTACATTTACTTGAAAGTATCATTTAAGCGATATGAAATAATTGTTAAGCCCTTCGTGTTGAGTGACGTGATTCGATAACTTGGATTACCGAGTATCGCACGGTGAATATGGTGCGAAAAGATGTAAGACGAACGGGGCTGAACGCATTAGCGAGAGAAATGTAAGTGACAAATTATTGACGTAACTCAATTTCTTAAGACAGGATATTGAATTATACATCAAATACATCAACCGGCTCTTCATTAATAGCTATAGCTGCTCTCGAACATGTTCTACTCGTCATTTCAATGTCTGTCATCCTGTTATATCTGTACGCTTCATAATCCACTGTTACCTACCATCGATACTTTTCAATAATTTCATATTCATCGATAATATTATACAAATTCCATTAACTCAATTTATTTAACAATTATTAAGAAAATACTTGATGTTTACATAAAATTTGTTTATTTTTCTTTATAATATTATCATTGTTGTTTAACGTTTGCAACTCATATTTATTTATAATTTTACTGCGACTTAATTAATAATCATATACAGTCGATTCCGATTAATCGGGACTAGTGCATATTGTTCCGATTAAGCGATAATTATCTGAAGTTCCTCAAAATTTAGGATTAGTGTTTTTTTTTAATATTTTATTTAATAAATTGCACAAAATAAATCAAATCACAAAACTATACAAATAAAATTGTATACGTACTACATAATAGAAAATGATTTAAATTCTGAAAAAATAAATGTGTTCCGAAAAAGCGGAGTAAATTTGTGCTATTTCCATAGTTTTTCGATCTTTAATATTTGTCCCAATTAACCGGTGTCGCAATTAAACGGAATCAACTGTATATTTTTTAATGCTTTTACGCACATTAAAAAATTGACGCATAAGTTGAAAACCCCTGTTCTATAGTATTAGAATAACTGAACTATACTTCAATTTTATTGCAACTAAGAATTAAATGCAACTTAGTGGTGTTGCTAATCCAAACATTAAATAAGTGGTTATTAATATAATGAATGTATTTTATACACATTTACTTTAATTGGATTATGTTGTTTTAATTAATCGAATGAGTGTTTCACGATGCTTGAGTTAATATTTTCCAAATGAGTAACTCACGTTACATGAATTTAATTCAAAATTAATACAATAATCTATAGGAAATTATGTTATAATATTTTAAGTTAATAACTCTTATTTAGATGTATTTAGTTAATCTACTAAATACTAATTATTTTTTGTAGTTATTTTTTAATAATAACTCCATTAAGTTATGTAATTCATCTCGAAACAGTAAATTCAAAAGATTCAGAAAAAATGTATAACGAACTTTGGATTTATAAAGTTCAAGAGAACTAATTGGAATACAAGTTATTAATATCATTTAACAGGCAAGTATTGCGCACTTAAGAAATATTATCAGAATATATATACAGATTGATTAATTACTTAGTGCGTTGTAATTATACTGATTGTAGTAAATAATCATTCAATATTAAATTATCTCTCCTTTCTTAGAATTTTCTTTCTATTTTTGTTCATTATATGAAAGGAGGTCTATTGATGTTGCGAATGAGAGAAATACATGGATTTTCATTAGTGGATTTTGATGGATTTTATTGACATTTGCGGATGGCTCTCATTGCATTGAAGTATCTATTTGGTGTAATAATTGATTTCTGGACTTGGCTGACATTCGGTCAATCAGCGGATCGGCTTTGGCATCTATTCATCTGCACAGTAAATACATGAGCCCCGGTATGTCCAGTTGAGCAATTGACCGCTCTCGGATCGTCCTGCATCTCGATTAAACCATGTACGAAACATCAAACAAAAATAACCCAGCGTACGCCTGTACTTGATTGTCTTTTTTTTCGCATCCAAATCGCACAATCAATTGCATGCAACTGCACATCAGGACGAAACAAAATTTAAATTTATAAAATTTCCTCCAAAAAACTGCTGCATTTGAAATTTCCACTCGTGCACGTTAGTTTTTTTTTTATTCTATTACTTTTTTTATTGTTGTTGTACAGTTGTGTTTCAGCTTTCTGCCGCTGAAAATGCTGCCACAAAATTTTAATGAATTGCATGTCACACCGGTCTTCGAGTTTAATAAAATACAAAGCGCAAACAATTCCGCATCTGCATTTCGCGCAATCCCGGATTTATTTTTAAACTTTGATTTATACCGTTTCATTTTCAGACGCATTTATGAAATAAGTTTAATATATGCAGCTTCTACGTCGTCGCGTAAGAGAATTTCAAGTTTGTATGCATTTTGTGCGATTTGATGCAGAGAGGTAAACTCTATCGCAATTAAGAGATGCAAGAAACCGAACGTCAAAGGAGGATTGATCTAATCTAAAAGCATGACTTCAAACTTTCGAATGTTGCGCAACAGATAAATTACATGGTGTTTTCCAGTCGAATCTCGGAAAACAAATGAGCAATTCGTCTGCAGACGTAGACTGCATAAAGTCTATGCACACTATAGCAGCATTTCTCAACCTATCCACAATTTTAATTAGTCTCAAAATGACAGCTGTGTCAAAGCACTGGTGAAATACAATTAGCAAATGGATTATAGTACAACTCCAAACAAATATGTTGGATTGCGTAGCAAAAAGGTTGAGAAACGCTCTACAGCTAAATAAATCACGTTCTATGAAATTTAGACGTTTTGAAATCGTGGAAGGTCTGAGAAGGTCTGAGAAGGTCTATAAAAAACGATTGTATATTGCAAAGTTGAATTAGGAAATTTGACATTTGTCGAATATATTACATCATTCAATTCACATTATTTATATATACTTTCAATTAATTCAGTCTTGATTATAATTGATCCGTTTTAGTTTAGATTAGATTTGGAGTAATGCTTAATAAAATTGAAAGTGGTTATTAATATTTCAGTGAAAACGCCAAATTTTAAGTAAATACCTACCAAAGTTTGGTGAAGTTAGCGTCCATCAAATGCAAGATTAATTAGGAAATCGATTATTATTTCTACTGAATATAAATACAAACACAAAAATAATACACTTCAGAATGTAGTTTCGATCACTTTAGTCCGGTTTGAATTTTTGAAAACAAACTAAATTTACAAAATAAAAATACAGTGGATCCTCACTTAACAAACACCTCGCATAACGAGTATTTCGCCTAACGAGCAATATTAATTGTACGAAAAATGAGTGACGATGAGAAGAGAAGTCCCGTATTGCGCGCCACCTTTTACACATACATATTATGTGTATGTTTAAATATATTTCATTATACGAGTAAAAATCCGGAAATTTTGGAACGGATTATACTCACTCGTTAAGCGAGGTTTCACTATAAATTATATTGCTGCATTTTAATAAGAGTATTATATAAGAAATAAAATATTGTGTTTGTAAATAACAATACTAATTGCAAAGTAAAATTATGAAATGAAATATTTATATTAATATTCATAATTTCCATATTATATAATTATAACTAAATAAATGTAGATAATAGCTCTACTTTGTAATAAGCTAAATGTAATATTAAATTCATTGATCGAAATAAAAGTGGTTATTATTATTTTACTGAATACGCCAAACTTTGAGAGTAAATATCTATCAATGTTGTTTTTATCAAAGAAATGGTTAATACAGAAATCGATTATCGACATAATCTAAATAGAAACACATCGAAAGTAGTTGTTTTGTGTAGAAAACAATGTGTTTTCTCGATTCCAATTTACAAGTTAATTTAACTAAGTGGTTGTACGGACATTTGGTGAAAAAAAGCTTTCATGATTATTATTTTTGACACTTTAGAAACGTTTCAATTAGGGTTTTTTTGTTCTGTAAATTATATGCAATTTATATACACTGAATGCAGCACTTGTAACAAGTGTAGTAATACATTTCACGTCAAGTCGAAAGAGAAGATAATTATCTTTTTTTATTATAATTATCTTTCGTGAGTGGTAGATTAATATCTAATGTAACTATATTATCTTAATATTATTACTATCAGGTGGTAAAACTTTGTTTTTGCAGCATCCGGTGAGCTTCACCATAGTGATTGTGAGTTGTTTTATTGGGAGATTAAAGTTATGCAATTATGAAATATCCCCTACAGAAGCAATTAAAGCAAAAACGGCTGTAAAAGTTTCCGGGTTCATCGTGTTCAACAGTATGGCGTATTGAAGGCGAAACGGCATGTGTGATTTACAAAACCCTATGTCGACACATAATCGACTCTGGATATACAGAGCATATATTGACAAGACTAGAACCTAATACGGCATATTATGTTGCTGGGCAACATTTACAATGGACCATCACGCAATTAACCCAGCAAGCGATACAATGAGTACGTGTTTCTCAACATTTTGTAACTAATTTGTTACATATTAACATGACCATACAAAGCAACAATGCTTGAATAAATTCATGTAACAAATATGCAATATCGTGATTGATATATTATTAATATTTACATTATTAATTGAAATTAGTAAAAGTACGTGATTTAATTATAATAATTTGTTATATTTTACCCAGACAACACAATACATTAATATTTCTATAAATCCACGAAAAAAAACGTGTGTTTTTCTTATATACGATATTATTGTGTTGGCAACTAAGTGATTGTGTATAATAATGGCCTTGATATGGGTCTCATCAACTTCAACTGGACGGCCAGATCAAATTTGATACTGCCTTTCTTTCAAGGCATTCATTCATTCTTGCCTTTTCAGAAATAATACAATAAAATTCTTGTTCTTCCATTTTTGGGATAAAAAATATATAATAAATTAAAGGTTTAAGTCCAAACATCAAGAAAAAAAATATAGCTTAGGTGCTTTGAATACATTGACAAAACAAAATAATGTGCTAAGACTATCTATTGACAAAATCCACAATCACTGAAAATTACAATTTTTCAAAAAATATTTCGTAAATAATATACTTTTTTTTAAATAAATTTGAAACAAAACACTATTTTTAATACATTAAATAACGATCGGTTTAGCGTTTAAATTAATTTGCCGTTACGTAGATATAAGATGTTTTCGTATATCTATATTCTCCTGGTTTTTATTGCCTTTTTACCGAATATGTTTTATAACTTGTATTTATATTAAAAATTATCTAATATTAAAAACAGTAAAAAAAACTTGTATCCAAACACAATATGTTATTATTTTATATGTTATTTTATTAGGACCATATTCTAATATAGATAATATCTTTCTGAATTATTCCATATTCTACTTGTATAAATTATATACAATTTTGTATAAAACTCTAATTAAAAAAAGTTTATTAAAGACTTTATAAATAATAAATAATGGAATTTATTATTAATAAGTATATATCAAATACTGTGGAACTTCAATCCTTGAATTTTCATGTTTAATGGCTTAAATAAGTAATCATATTAAAAAAAACGGATTATACATTTTTTTTTATAATTCGTTTTTCAGCCTTTTGGAACTAGCTATGTTTGACAATCAAGGTTCTATTTATTTAATACATACAGTGGAACCTTACTTAACGAGCATAATCCGTTCTAGAATATGCGGATTTTTACTCTTATAATGAAATACTCGTATAGTGAAACAATTTTCCTCATATAAACTAATGTAAAATACATAATGTATATATAAATTGGTCTCGCTTTTTAATGATTTTGCTTTTCATATCTATGCTTATTTTTATTCTTTCGCTTTTTATGAAGAGAGATGCAAGTGTTATTAAATTTTTCCCAAAGAATCACAAATAACATGACCGAACACAAGTTTTGAAAATGATGTAGCAGGCGCACAATAAGTGACTTCTCTTCTCTTAGTCACTCGTTATGCGAGTCATTTTATGCGAGGTGCTCGTAAATCGAGGTTTTACTGTACTTATTAAATGTTTATACGTTTTTTCTATATTTAAATTTGTAATTAATTTTTGAGCATAAGCAAAAGTGCACATTTGTAATTAATTAACAAGATTATAAAGTAATAAAAAGATGGAGCTACAACAAAGAAAATCCATTATTAAAGTGATAGTCATAAACGGAAAATTTCAAAGGTGAATCAATTTAACAACTTTTTTTTACTCTCTCCGGTGCGAGCCAGTTTCTACCGCAGCACACGAAAAAAGAAAAGCGGATATCCTGCATAATGGCTAATGAAAAGTAATAATGGAAAATGGTAATTTTCATTACACTAAGGGCTACGACCTTTCGCCTAGGAAATAATTAAATGCAAAGATTGCCATTCTTATTATTATCATCATCATCCTTAAGCATTCCTGCGATCGTCCTGCTGCGCAAGGAAATTCATTAGCGAAGTGCATTATTTATTTATTTCTTTTTTTCCCCGATTCCCATTCAATCCTATCGAAGTATTTATCAATTTCTTAAAGGAACGTCGGACTGGATTTATGAAATTAAAATGAGCGACTATCTGGGAATGCTAATAGCTTCAATGAATAGATAAAATATTAATTAAACGTCGGAAGAGTGCATGAAAGCCATCTGGGCCCCGCACAATCCTACAACTCTCTTAATTGTGTTTCGGAATTTAATCACTCCAGTTTTAATACACAATGCAGGATATTATACAAACAATAAAACTGGTACAAATATGGTCGATAAATAATAAAATTTAAAAAAAAATATGATAGAAAACAAACAAACAAATAAAACTGGACGATATGCAATGGATGCTGCTGTATATGCGAAGAATGCGCATCGAATAAATAGCGAAATTTAATGAAATAACAGATGAAACTCATTTCGATTTGTTTATCCGAACCATTTAAGATATTTAATATTCATGCAGAAGTATTTGAAACGTGCGGAAAATCCTGCCGCCGCTCGTTCAGGATTAAATTAACAAAAGGATCGCCACGCGTTCATTTTCTATTTTATTTTATTTAATTTAATTGAATACCTCTAGTTTATATGCATGGTCGGTTCAATTTAATTGCAATTTACATTCAAAATGTTACACAAAATCGCGTGGCATTAATATTAACAAAACAGAACGAAAAAAAAAAAGATAGTGAAGCAAAATAGGAGGGCGATCAAAAATTGCTGCGGCCCGGAAATTTGCATATTATGCAAAAATTAATCCGCGTTATACAATCCCTAATAAAAATAGCATCAAACATCAAAGTCGGATAAAAAGTTTAATATATTTTCAGTTCGGTTTTTAAAAATGCAATGATTTTTGTTTTCAACTGCGAGCATATTTATAATGTTTCTATGACGCATTTTATTTATTTGAATGCTTCAATATTTTTCAAAAACAAAAAAATATTGTATCTTTCAGAACTTAACTATTAGCATTTTTTTAAAGATTTATCAAACCTAGTAACCTACAAATATATAGAACTTAGATTAATTAAAATCTGATTATAGGACTAATATGATATTTCTGGGCAGAAAGACCTATGGTCATAGTAGCAGATCATTTTTTTTTATTTTCTTGTTATATTATGTTACTTTTTTTTGAGTATGTAGTATGCTTTATTGCAATAAATATTATTACTAATTATATTTCACGTAAAGCAGTGGCGTAGTTGCTGTATTACAAGGGTCTGCAAAGCGGGTTTGGATCCCGTAAACATCTACTTATCCACAATTTTTTTGTTAAGTCAACACTCGATCACTCCTCCGCCCTAATCGTCAACTACTTAACTCTTTGAAGGGCTAGAAATCCCTAAATTTATAGACACAACAAATTTCTAGACAACTTCATCAATTGTATCAACATCGGATGGTTATGGACTATCAAAATTCATCCATTGATATACGAACCAAATTAAAGAGCAATTCCTCTTTCATTATCATTTTCTAGAAAATTATAATAATGTCTTACTGGACATATTCAAAAGGTGGTACAATACGTGTAACTGGTGTTTTAGACCCATGACAATGTTAATGATTATTTTCCTAAATTTCTAGACCCAGCCAATTTCTAGACAACTGAATCAGACAACTTCATCAACTGAATCCAGATCGGATGGTTATGGACTATCAAAATTCAACCCTTGATATACCAACCAAATTAAAGATTAATTCCTCTTTCCTCGACATTGACTAGAAAATTATAATAATGCCACACCTTTTGAATATGTCTAAAGATGTGGTACAATGCGTGTACCACCACCCACAAAGAGTTAACTGATGCCTTGCATCCATGACAATATTAATGCTTATTGTAAATATTTACTATTTACCTCTGATCATAGAATATTTCCTAAAATAAATGCTACTCAATACATGTCAAGTATTTGTAAATTACTTAGCAATTTACAAGCATTATTTATATTTGTTTATATAAGTAATTGAATCAATCAATTAATAAGCATATCTTGTTGAACTATTCGTATAAGTACTTATAAAAAAATTGTTATATATTAACAAAATAAATGATTTTAAGGTATAGAATAAAGCTTTTTTTCTTCGAAAGTAATAATAAACAAAATTTATTATATAATAACATAACCCTTTTTGTTCTCAGACACACTTGAACCAAAAAATTTCCGCACACTCAAGCGCTTACTGAGATTTTTGTCTTCTTTGAAATATAATTGTATTAATTATATTTTTAAAGTTTCGCGGCAATATTTGAAAATCACTGTTATATCGTTTCATATTCGTCGTGACAATTCGTGTTTTTGTCACCATATAAGCTATATACTAATTTGAATTTAAATAAATTCACGAAATTATTCATAATTACTATTAAAAACTTTAGAATTATGTTTAATACTTTCTTATTCTATAAAGTATTTATTTGGCTTAAGTAATTCTACTATATAATAATAATTTTTGTAATTAAAAATCAATGTATTATTTTAAATAGTTATTTTTTTAAATCACTTCTTAAATAAATTTTATGTAAAACGAAATGCAAATTGGTGTCATTAACAAAAAAAAATAGTTACGAAATACAATAGTTAATACCGAAAAGAGTCGCGTTTAGCCAATCCCTCGTTTAGAGTTTGGTGATATGATTCGCAGCTTCAACTAAATTTTTATTACTCTCCTATCAAGTGTTAGGAACTCACGCTTTTCGTCGCTCAATAACTATTGTTCAAATAAGCTGTGATTCTTCGTGTCTCAGATACACAGACAGAAACCACTGCATAGAAATGGTCTGCAATGCGGGGACCCTTATTTTGGATCCCGTCATTGTCTACTTATCCACGAAAAAATATTTGAATTAGAATTTAAGAGTACTTATTATATTGTTAAGTTGTTAAGATTCTGACAGTCGATACACAAATAATGTCTAAAAGTGCAGTTGTAAAACGAATATTAAAAGAAAAAAGGTAATTGCAAACATACTTTGTATAAAACATTGATGGAAAAATTGCAATAAATATTTTAAAACAGTATTTAATGTTTTATAAAGAGAATCCATAAATATTTATATAACAATGTTTACCCACTATTTGGTAAACTTAAGATTTTAATCAAAAAAATTAAATGAAACACAAATTTAAAAATTTAGTTACATAAAAATACTAGATTTATATCATTTTAAAAGTAAACAGATCATAAATTTATATTAATTAATGTATATTACTTTGAAATTCGCATTAAAATTGTAATATTAACTATAAAGTATTAACTATTAAAGTTACCAAAAACTCATATTATACCTTCTAATTTTTATAAGTTTTAGATACATTAGTTCTTGTTATACATAATTTTGTATATTAAAAGTATTCATGTTTTATAAACTTATTATTGATTCTATCAAACATTTTCTTATAGTAATAATAACAATATTCAATAAAACTTGTTCTTTGTTTTTTGGAACTAAATTTAGTATTATTTTTCTTATGTTATTTTGTTAAGTTTTTATTAATATTAATATTATTATTATTTATTTTTCTTTTCATATTTAGCTTCATTTTTTTGCTTTCTCTGAAAATATTCCGCATCATATCCTATACTGTATTAAAATTGCAATGTATGAAATCATAAATATGTATACATAAGCATCAAGTCCGGATATCAAGACCCCAAGATAAATTACGAAAAATGGTTTATTTGTTTCGCGGATGTATGAGACGGAATAGAGTATATTATATATAGGAGGGGAAACATGTGTCCGGAAACCGGATGTCAGGTGAGGGCGAAATTATTGTTCCTTCCTGCGACGGGATATTGAAGAAGTACATGAAATGCAAGGCGAAAGTAAATACGCTACGTAATGAAATAGATACGTCCTTTAACCATCATTTAGAAATACAGCAAAACTGTTCCACTATTATCACGGACTGTTTGAAACCGGACTAATGGAGTAACTAAATACTGAAGAAAAGAAAAATAATTTATGTAATATTGCTGAATTTAAATCTAGTTTATATTGATATTTTCACACCGGACTATGTAGATATTATTTAAGCCTATTTCTTTAGAATTAAAGGATAACATTATATTTTCATCAAAAATTAAGCAAAAATGGTAGCTTATAAATAATGATAAAATGATTATTTTCTGTTATTCTTAATCGTTCTAAATTTGTTACTAAAGACTTTTCTAAAAGAAGAAGTGATTATTAAAGAGTTTTCTAGTACAGAGATCCTCAAAGTGTGGGTTGCCAGGGGTTCGCGTAAAATATTTGGGGGATACCTATTCTTCGGGGGGGTTTGCAAAAACCTTATAAGTCAAAAAGGGGGTCGCGCAATTTTTTTTTGTCCAAAAGGGGTCACGGTCACGGACCAAAAAGTTGGATAATCACTGTTCTATTGAATTTTGCAAAATTATTTTAAAAAATTATAACTTTGAACAATAAGTCAAAAGTTTATTTTTCAATAATGTTAAAATCAGTCTATATTACCTAAAGGATGTTGTATATTAATTTTTCTGTACTTAATGTGTCTTTTGAAAAAAAAAATATAAAGGCAATACAAATTTGTAAGTAAATAATAACGGAAGAATTTTTCTAATGGGAAATAACCAAAAACGGTTTTCAAACCATTTAATTTATGATTATTAACAATTTAAATAATAATATTTATTAGTTACATGCATGCAACCAATGGGCTATCGACCTAAGTCTTTCCGATCAATTTAAATATTATTAGTAATTGTTTAAAGTATATTTAATATATGTAAATCATTTCTTTAAATATTCGTGTTTCAATGATTTATGTTTTTTTAATGCTACCCTGATTATTGTATACTTGCCTAGACAGTAGAAGAGTTGCCTTGAAAATTCCATCTGCAGACCAACTTAGACAATTAACCTGAAACCAAAAAAAAAATATATATAACAATTGACTCTTCTATCTGTTGATAGTTATAACAAAATGTGAACATTGAGAAAATGTTCGTCGCGTAATGATCGCAATTATAAGTAAAGCGTTGAATTTACGCTGCAACCTATTTTCAGTTTTAATTAGTCTCTCCATTTCAAGTCCGTACTTTCAGTTAATCCTCTTTACAAATATTTTACGTGCTAGTTGCTATAATTGTTTCTGTATTTCATAAAAGACTCTAAAATATTAATGTGAATGCATTCACATACATTCGTTATTTACTAAGCTGAACGCATTTTCCTACATAAGTTTCCATAATCGTTTCATTTGCATTATTAAACTTATATTTTTATTTAATTCAATATCATCATCGTTAAAATTAATTTAATTAAGTTTATTATTTGTTATTTAATGAACAGAACGCATTTTCCTATCCAAGTTGCCATATTCCTTATGTATTTCAACGCAGTTTTATTTCGTGTTTTAAATTTACAATATTACATATCTAAAAGTAGAGTTAACTTTATAAATATAAGTATACATTGTTTACTTACAAGTGTGTAGGTCTTATGTAACAAAAGAGATCTGCAGTTTCCGTTTGTAATCAAATCTGAACAAAAGGTTTACAATCGCGTAAGCATCGAGGGGTGAGTGAAATAGTGTCGCATTAAATTTGCTCGAATATATCGTTTCCTTGCACAAAATGTAACATCTGCTCATCTAGAGTAACAGAGAAGGGTGAATAATTTTACTTTATGTCTACCATTAATACCTTATATTCTATTTAACGTAAGTTCCAACTTGCATTTTTTCACTGATGACAGTAACTAAAAGTGAAGTTGGTAAGTACTAATATAATGTCAAAAATCTTTGCATATGTTATATAAACAAAAAAAAAACTTTCTCGTCTTTCTCGTTCGCACGCGCTCTCAACTCGCTTCCCTAGTTTAATGAATTTTTGAGGGCATTGAATTTTTTCTAACCGAACGACCTTCGAACCGAACTTTTAAAGAAACTGCCAAAACAAAATGCAATGTAAGTATGATGCTAAAACGTATAATAACTACTTATTTCATGGAATTTCTATTAATAATAATTAAATATTCTATATATTCCTCAAGTTGTATCTTTCTTACTTACTTTATATTATTATAAATAATGTTATTTTATATAATAACTAGATAATATATAGAATAGTTAGTTAAAGTATCAAATAATGTTCCATAAATTAACTATAAAATATTGACATAAGAAACTTTAATATTTTCTCTTCAATAAGTTCTTTTAAATATACAAATATTAGCACATTACGAAAAATAATTTAAGTATAAAACAAATATTGGATTTTTTTTTAAATTCTGTAAACAGTTTTGTTTGTTGAAGTAGCCTTTTTGTCACTGGATTTGTGTCTCCGGAATCAATCTAATTTTGCCAATGTAAAGCTGCTTGCCGTAGAGCTTATCTTTTTAGTTTACTTATTTGGAGAAGAAGAGTATTTGGAGCGCGATAAGACTAGAGGCAATTTAAATTGATTTAACAGGACTTCCTGTCTGTGCTATCCTGGAGAGTGGCGAGGGTTTGTTTATGTGTGTGTGTTTGTGTGTATGTACAGGGAGGCGATCATTTAAGTGCAATATTTCAGGGTCTTCTTCAGGAACTAACCGATCGATTTCCATAAATCCGGTGATTTGTTTATACGGTAACGAAGGATCCCATTAGTCCTGAGCTACACCGGCTATCCAATTAGTATCAGTGCATGCGAGAGCGACGGATGGATAGAGCGAGACAGATAATTCAATAGAAAAGCTAATGCCCCCGAAGGAAAATACTCTTCTACGCAGTTTCCTCTCTTTTTTTTTATTACTGCGATTTTTTCGGTCCTCCTTTTTCTTCTTCTCCTCATTTTCTCCTTTTATTTAACTTATTTAAGCCACGCGCAAATGCAATTAACTCTATTAAGTTTACAAACTAAATACTATATTTCCACTAATCCGTTTCTCACATTAATCAACAGCACTGAATACACAATGCAGGCAATTTGGAAACCTATGTGCATATCTATTTAGACCATAAGAATAGACTTAACGTATTCATCTTCATTTTCCTCCTTTGTTTATTAAAACGTATCAATTATAATAGAATCTAATTGAATCAGCAAACAAATTCCATATATTTTGTAGCAATAATAATATTAATAGGGCAGAAAGTAGTTAGAATATAAAAAAAATCGATTACTACTTTGATTAAATTATACATACAGATCTTACAAAATAATATTGTTGTAAAGAATTTAAGAAATAAGTAATTTCTGTTTCACGTGCTCAAATTTTAAAGATTGCATCTAAATAATAAGCTTTTATTCGATGTCTTTTGTTTTAAGAACTTTCTAGATTCTCCTGATCGATCTTATCAACATTGTAAACTTGTAACAATGGTACGCAAATCATAGCACACTAAAATGCCATTAGAGTTGCATTTATCATTGACATATTTAAACTGCGAATGAAGTTTTCTTGTACTTTTTAAGGAAATTCAAGCTGTTGATTTCACTTTGTTTCGTAAACGTTTTCGGTAAGAGAAATGTTACATTATTTACAAAACAAGTATCAAGATCTAAGCAATTTCCATTCGATCACCCAGAGGGGAGTTCGAGCCGTTCGAATCAGTATACAAATACATTAAATATTACTCTGCTCTGTTTCTAGAAAACTTTCAGTGATCGATAATGCAATATATTACTCAATACAATAATATAATAACAAAAATTAAATTAAACTCATGTAAAGAGCCAAAAACAAATAATTTATAATAAATATATATATATATATATATTTTAGTAATAGAAAATAATTAAATATTTATAGTTAACAATAAATTGAAAGAGTTAATTGTAAAAAAAATAAGTGTATGGTTTAATATAAAGAAAATATAAAGTCCATAAAGTTTAGCAGCATTCAAATTCATCGTTGTAATTTCCATTAAACTTGTTTTACTCAAATTATTATTTCTGGTGATAGTTACTAGTTAATATAAGTTATAATTAAAGTTTACATTTCAGAACTGGCTTCATGCTTCTATTAGTTAATGAGGAATCTACTTAAATAGTACATTTATAAGATGTATTGATTAATACACCTGTTTTCAAAGCCTGTTTAGTATTAATGAAATGAAAATATATCTCAGAGTTTCTCAACAATTTTTATATACAGGTACTCCTCACTTTACGACCTAGTTCCGTTCCGACGACTACGTCGTTAAGCGAATTGGTCGATAAGCGAGGAGCATGGCCTGAAATATAGGAGTGGTCGTTAAACAGATAGGTCGTAAAGTGAGGAGTACCTGTAATATAAAATTTAAAAAAAATGGGAAAGTACCGATGAGAGGAAGAGTATTTCACCAGTTTCTCGCTTTGAAGCAAGATATATGTCTTGTTGGAAATTATACTTTTGATGCAATATATAGTTAATTCCAATTAGTTAACATGTTCTTAAAGACGGTTGATAGGTTTTAGTGTAAATCAAAAAGATTATTATTATAGTTATAGACCTATGTTTGCCAACTTTTCGATCACTACAATGCAAATGTCAGTAATAGTTCGTACTAACAAACAGTTATATCTCATGTTAAGTATAGTGTGGATGGCGCATTAATTATGATTAAATTTTTTTTCTCAGTAAGATGTATTCTTGTGATGGTTTATCTGTAAATGAAATATTTGCCATACAATTTCGCTCTTTTGTAATCGCTTAACCTTTTGAACGATGAAGATGATACAGGTTTAATGCTTGAAGTTCCGGTGTTTGCTTTTTTTCTCGTGTCGTTGTGCGGTGCAGGGTTGGTGGTTAATTCCTGCGCGTTTGATGTAACGAAAAAGGATTAAAATATCTAGAGAAAGTTGAATGCATTTTAAGCTAATTTAGTTTTCTCGTTCTTCTCCGCGTTCGTTCTTTTTCTTTCTCCTCTTCGTGTGCTGCTTCTTCATCCCGGATTTTCGCGTGTCTCTCTTAACTCCCTCTTTCGTTCTTTCTATGCTCGTGTGTTGAACAGGGTGGGTCGGTCGGTTTGACTGTAGGGGTGGAGGCTCGACGGAGGTGGATGGTGGTAGGATATAGGATCGATATTCGTTCCAGCAGAGGGCGACGCAACCTAGCAAGAGCCGCACCCCACACTCACACACACCGGACCCGCTCTCTTACTCAACCACCCCTTAGTCCGCCCCCGTACATGCATCCATCTCACTCGCACCGCCCCAACTCATGCAAGTCATCTCTCTCTCCCTCTCACTCATCTCCATGCACAGCTCGAGGTGTATGTGTGTGCGTTTCGTTCACCCCTCGAGCACCCCCTTCGCTCAATCGTCCATTCCAATACATTCTCTCTCGCACAATACATTCACATTTATACAAAACACATACACACACACACAGAGAAAACATGAGAATTTCAAATAAACTTCCCCCATTACAATCAACCCTATCATTATTATTATAGGCCGAAAAGTTATCCAACAAATATAAAAGGAATATTACCGTATTTACACACAACATAAATAGAGGCGCATTAAATATTTCATTCAATTCTTTATCCTTCTTTATTTCTTTCTCGTTCGCACGCGCTCTCAACTCGCTTCCCTAGTTTAATGAATTTTTGAGGGCATTGAATTTTTTCTAACCGAACGACCTTCGAACCGAACTTTTAAAGAAACTGGCTTGTTGTAATAGCATTAAACCGAAGCGATAGGAGAAAACAATCTTCTCTAGTCTCGGGACCGGAATTTATATACTTTGGGCATTGTTTTATTCGTCGAGGAAATTAGAAAATTGCGGAATCGACGAAATTCCTCCGGAGCCGGCCAATTTCCATTATTATTTACCTGCTCTAAATAGCAGGTACGCCATCTCGGTCAACAGCAGCTACAGACAACTTCGGAGGGCCTTCAAAGGTTCTTTCTCTCTCTTTAATCTTATTCTTCTCCGGCTTCTTCTCCTTCGTACATCTTCTTACTTTTTTCCTCTTCTCTCCTTTCCTTCTTCTCGACTTGGGCTCATAAAGCCTTACTAGTTATTATAATGCGGATGGATTTCGTGCGACCTGTTTCTTTCTCACAGGAAAAGGCGATTGACCACATCCACTTCCCTCAACTCTTCGCGTTCTTCTTTCTCCACAAACTGAAATAGCCGCAGAGGAAAACAACATTTTTACTCTTCTCTCTCAGAGAGCGCGCTTTTCTTCATTCCATCTCCTCCTTTTTTTATTCTTCATTTTCTTCTTGCTTGTCTGTTCTCTTGTTGAAGTATACTAAATTTACGAACAGATGACGATCAAAGAAAACTATCGACGTCGCGATTTCGCAGCTTCCGGGATTTGTTTATTATTGCTACGAATGATTGAACGTCCATATTTATTTGCAATAGAATTCTCGTCTTATGTTTATATTCATCAAAATAAATATACAGAAGCCTCTAATTTATTAAGAAAAATATACTGACTGTTTTAAAATAACTAAATGCAATTAAGCAGAAAATCCACTACTATTAAAAATTACGAAAGTAATCTAATTATTATTCACATGAATTACTTTTTGTACACTACATTCAATCCATGAAATAGATTTACTATTTATATATTCATAATTAATTTTGATCATGAATATATATGTATCATGTATCTATATTAGATTTTGTCATTAACATATATAAAAATAATATAACAACAATTTTAAATTCAAGAGACAAACACAATTTAAAGTTTTCTAATTGATTTCTGATAAAAATCTTACTAGTAAAATCATTAATAAATAAATAAATACAAAAATACAAATAATATCAGAGTTCGAACAAATCCTTTCCGTTCTACTTAGCATTAATTTGTACCGAGTTGGCAAAGATTACCACTCACTCAAGCCATAAACAATAAATTATATAACTTACAGAATAACAAATTAAAGAAAGAAAGCCTTCAATACTAATCATCCTTTTATTATAAAGAATTATAAAAAAAAAATAAAAAACAAATGTTTTAACAATTATTTATTAAAATATCAGAGGAAATGTAAGTACTTTTTAATTAATATTTCAGGAAATCTTATTCATTGTTGTCTAAAATAACGTTCTTCTGAAATTTTAAAATTGTCCTTATTATACAGATATACTTAGTAATATTCAGTCAATTTAATCTAAATTTATTTGTTTCCTTAAAACATTATCGTAATGTATGTATTGTTTATTGTATTTAAATAAATTATATAATCATTACTTGTACACATATGAAGAAAGAATGCATAGTTATATATACTTAAAGAATACAATGGTCTATTAAATAGAAGATGAGAGTTTATCTTATTTAAAGGAACAAACTACTGCAAATGAGTTTTTTAATCCCGCCAAGAGGAAAAGTAGGTGAAAGAAACCGCTTGAAATGGATTTAGCGAGGAGAATTTGAAGATGAATAGCGTAAATGTAAAATTAAAAAAAAAAAGAGTACACCATCCGGATTGTAAGGATGCGGATGAATTTTGGAACCAAAAAAAAAAGTGTATGGTCAATAATACAGGTAATCGAAAAGCGATGTTGCGAGAGCAATTTGACATTCCGTTCGGAATTTCTTTTTGGGGATACATTCCATGACATCTCGAGATGGGATTATCATGTTAAATTGGGAAACATTGTAACGGAAGTACAATAGCATTATTTATTGCCGGTTTATTGCATGTACATTTATCTACCTGGTTTCCTGTTTTCTTGCTCACTCATCTCACCGTTCTGTTTCCTTCTTGTTCCCAGTTTCTCGAATAGAGATGGAGACCTACGTCTCTCGTAAATAATTTCGAAAAGGTGTTAAATATTATTTATATGTCATGGGGGATTACAATATTTTATTGAAATGATCGAATACGGTAATTAAGCAACGGTTTCTCCATAATATTCTCATCAATTGCAAATCGCATTTAAATTTCTATTTATATGATTATGTTTATAATCAATTTTGATGAAAAATCAAATTTAAATTCTATAGTAAAGTTAAAGTACTGATAGCTGATCAAAAGCTTTAAAATATAAGCAAACAGCTCTATTTTATGTTGATTTTCTTGTTGGGGTTTATTTTTGCTTAAGCTCGTGAACGCCGTAAAGGGAGAATGGGAATAAAATAGAATGACTTTGGGGCAATTTCCAAGTGGTGACAGCAAATAGGGCAGGAAACAGAAGTGTTGTTACATGCTCTCCAGTTCCTCCTTCCTAGTTCATTTGTTCAGACTGACAACAAACACAAAATTATAAACATACTTCACGCACGTGAACACTAAACACGGACTTCTCGCGATAATCATCATCACCATCATCACAGTCATCCTCATCATTATTAGGCGTCATCGCGTTATGCAAAGTGCGCAGACGGTGTTGGATGAAATTGATTGATCGTCGAGTTTTCCTTTTGTCTGCCTTCGATAATAACAAGGATTTGGAAGCGTTCGAAACTATTTCATGCGTGAAGTGTGTTTATTCCGACTGTTTCTATTTCTTTCTTTATTCATTTCATACCTACCTGCATTCTAAAACTGGCCGTGGGAAAACGCACAGTTTCTATGTTAAAAAAAAATGAAAGAATTATAAAGATGAAAGAGAAATAATTTCACTTACAATTTCATTTCTTATGAATGAAACGCTATTTTTTTGCACAGAGAAAGAGAGAACACACCGCTCAAAAGGAGAAGCCTTTTCAACGAATTACTTGTATTCGTTAAACTACTTTTACCTCTCCTCAACTCTCAATAAATTTACAAAAATAAAACCGTTTTAAAGCATTCTTACATAACATCATCAATACAAAATAAACTTAGTTAAAGTACTTAATACACTAAGATAATTTTAAAGCTGCAAAAATGTTCACAATTTTAAAAAGAAACTTCATGATCGAACCTCTTTTTTCTTAACAAAGAGGCTCAATCCGAATTTATTTGATCATGTCTCACTCAGATTGACAGACCGCAGTAGTAAAAATATCTATTTCGAAGTAAATACAGAAAAAATCTTTACATTTAATAAAATTCTTTTTTTTGTTATGAATATAAAAAGAAGAAATATTAACTTTCATAAATTGTATTAAAATAATTACACATTTCTGCAAAATTCGATACTAATTGAATATTCTATACAATTAAATATAGGAAATATTAATTTAAATTAATGTTTTGTTTTGCAACATAAAGTAATAAATAATTTTATAATTCGATTTAGGCACAGTTTAAAATTAAAATAATATTCGTGTATTAAAATTCATTTCGTCGTTCGTTTGTGATTTTAATTAAATCCTAAAAATACATATCGTATGTTTTTTGTTTGTAATAGTTGACATAATATTTAAATGTGCGTTCACGAGTTGAATGTTTGTAATGAAATGAAAAATGAAACACATACACACACAAAAAATGTAAATTGAAATTCCCAGTTTCATAGGTTTAATTGTCTGTGCGCAATATGTATGAAACAAAATTGTTTTTCTGTTTAAAAGATAATCTAACAAGTTTAAATTGAAGAATCAAAGCAACTGTTAAATAATTCGATTAAAGAAAATTAAAATTGGAAGTTCTATAAGAAACTTAAAATGTTAAATGTATATTGAATTTTTCAGCTTTATAGATTTTATATATACCAAAACTATTATCTTGTATATTTTTATTGTTAACAGAGAATTAAATAAGTTTTAAATATAATAAATACAGACCACATTTTGGATAATTCAATTGCGAAAGCTGGATACGTAAAGTAAAAATACGTATTATAACTTTTACAAGAAACTTAAATTGATACATCGAAGAAATTTGTTAGTTTAAAATATGATGAATTTCTGCACTCACTATTCAAATTTTTTGATGGACAAGTTATAAAGTTTTTCAATTTAAAGAGTTATTCGTAAACGGTTTGAGGAATACTCATGTTGTTTTCAAACTCACTAATTCTTTAATAATTTATTTAAAAAAGTACAGTAGAATCTGTTTTAATTGGAGTAGAGTAGAACCATTGTATTGTTTTCTATCAGTGTACATATGTACAGCCTGTTCAACGTTTCTGATAGTCGATTTTGAACCAATTCATCACCAGAAGATGCACGTTTTGGATTAATATGAATGCAGCGAATTATGTATGTGCATTTTGAAAATTTCTCTATACGTACAAGGAGAAATTAAATGTTTCCATATTTATTTATTTTGTTTGGGTGCACTTTCTCATGTATCTCGTAAATCTTGGATGTATTTTCTAAGTGAGATTTTTTTATGTAATGTATTATACAAAGTTATTTGTTATATATAATTTATGAAAATATCTACCGCACAAAACAAGATTTTACTGTACTTTTTGTATTAATTAAATAAATTGTTAATTATATAGTAAAGTATATAAAAATATTAACGTTTCAGTTATTTATTATTGTATAATAAATGGAAGTTTACTATTTCAATCACCTGCATTTTCCGCCATTAATTCTATGTGAGAACTTTTCTATCCTTTTGTTTCTGAAACGTTGAAACTTCAGTAAATTATCTCAAGCTTAGTTATTAATAATTTATATACACGTAAAACATTTCAGACTATCGAAACTACTTAATTTCAATAGTTTGAAATGTTTCAGCCATTGATTTATTAGGCTATTGTCTAATAGATTTATGTGTCTGCTACGATTATAACCCTTTATTATTTCTATTTGGGATCTTGTGTATCTTTTTATTTCAATAATAAGAAAATTAAATTAAATTGTTATCACAAAAACTAGCACACACAAAAAATATATATTCAATTTATATAATGATATTTTTCTTCTAACATTAATGCAGCAATACCTCGCATAGTGCGGCTTTGATCAGTGCGGATTTACTATAATACCATTGAAAAAAATCCTCAAAGAAAACTAAATTTTACTTGAGCAAAATATAAATAAACTCTATTGGCACACGAAATTATCTTCTATATATAAATAAGTGATTTTTTCCTGTATACTGTCAAGTATCTTTTGTGCTCTCGATTAGTCCGGTTTCAAACATTGGGTTATTGGATAAGACACGCACTATACGAGGCATCCTGTATATAAGAAACTTTTAATAATCTATGTTAAATATATGTAATTGTTTTATTTTGTATTAGTATAGAAGCATGAGACATAATATTTAAATTATATAATTAATACATGACAATACATTAAAGTTTTATTATAGTTTTAAACTATTGCTAGATACTTTCATTTGCATTAAATTACATAATCACAAATGTAAATAAATGTCAATCAAAATAATAAAAAATGCGCATGTCATTATAAATTATTTATAAAAAAAAATGCAGCACGTAGAGGCAACAAATATCAACAGCAAATGCATAATGCGTTGAATTAATTTACGGAAATTGCACTCCACATTTCCAATTTAAAATTCCGGATAAAGCGAGAGAACAATACGTGGGTGCGATAAACGCAACGAAAAGCGTAAGGTAAGCATAGATAAATGTTAATGAATGAGCTAATTGATTATACAAAAAAATAAAAATAAAGAGAGCAAACAACGCGACTGGATTACGCTAAATGGACATGCGACGGTGCGGACGCTTTGTCATTTATTTTTTGATGTTGTTTTATTGCATAAAGGATCAGAGAAGAAAAGCACGTGGGCGAACTTGATCTTAGTATGCAAACGTTTTCAGTCGCGTTAAGTAATTCCGTTTTAATCGGAATCCACTTTTGCTATTAGATTAAGAGCCGGAAAACTGGCTCCATCTAATTGCTCACGAATAAGAATACCGACCGAAACTTTTAATTGGAATCGCATTCGCATCATACCATTCAATTAAGGAAACTCGGCTGTTATCCGCGCAAATCTTCAGTCTCATCTGCAAACATAACGAAACGAAATACACAAGTAAAAAAAAACAACAACAAGTACAACAACGAAGCGAGGAATAAAAGTAGAAAGTTAACGTTTGTTTTTCATTTCTCCATTGTCCGTCCATCAGATGCATCTTCCTTTACATTTTCTTGATCATGTAATTCCGTGATGCTTAACGACTTAAGCTTTCCAAAATAAATAAATAAATAAATAGAAATAAATTAATCAACGCGGCTATTTATATCCGATATATAAATTTATTGAAGCTTAATCTAAGAACCGATTTAACAACAATCTGTCCCTCTATTCGTAGTAAGTAAAATCAGAATTTATTTACGTAAAAGTAATATTGAAAAATTTAATTTAAATTTATTTAAATCGTTGAAAAGAAGTAAATTGAAAATCTGTCGAATGTTAAACTTGAGGAAACGGACAATTGGACGCTTCTCTTTTACAAAGAGCAAAGAAATTTAAGCCGGGGCTTTACAAATCGGCGAGAATCGAAGGCAAGAAACAACATGATAGCAGCAATTATCCCATTGTCTTTGAAGTTCTTAAAGCTTTAAAGTTCTCTTGTCCAAAGGATTTGATCTGTTTTCCTTGAACTTTAACAATAGATTAGACATGAAAATATGTGTTTATCAATAGTATTCTAGCAAGTATTTTTGTATAGTTAAAGCATGTAACTAATTACAGTAGTTTCTACAACGTGACTAAAATATTGGTACAACTTTTTTATATAATGCGATTCTCGTACAACACACAATATAACAAAATGAGGAAAATTCTCGTATAACACGATTTCATACAACGCGTATTTTTTTTTGTTACAGTCAATTAAAGTTAATTTATAATTAAAGTCAACAGTTAACTTAGTATAACTATTGCTTATTAAATATTTTTAAGTTAAATGAAAACTATGTCACAAAGAATTTATGCAACATACAACTAGAACACAGAAATTTCAAATTCAGTTTTTCTTCTATTTTCACAATAGGTCAGATATGAAAATATGTTTTTGTATAAAAAAAGTATTATAAAATAGTATTAAATAAATGGAAATATTATTAATAATCAAAGTATTAATCGTAATTACTCATTTTTATTTGTATGTTAAATGAAAACTATGTCATAAAGAAATTGCTGATAATGTGAACAATCTATGTATACAACAAGAATACAGGAATTACGACTTGAAACGTGGTTGTCAACTTTCCTGAATGCGTTTCCCTCAATTCGTGCACATTATTGTTACATTGCTAATTACTGCAAAACTAGTTGCATGGTCATTACTAGAACTATACTACTAAGATCTATACAAACAGCGAAACGGTCGCATAATTTATCAATGGATATTCTGAATTAATAATTTCCGGTTCAGTACGGAGATCTCTCTCTTCCAATGCGTGGAACGAAATCTACAAAAGTGCACTCTTTTATTTAACGTCGAGCTGTTAGCGAAGACTGTATAACGTAAAAAGCTTTTAGTGCGTCCATGTAAAATGTGGCAAATGCCCCTCCGAAAATGGACCAACAGGAGAAAGAGCATGTGGTGCTCCCTGTAATAAAACTAATTACGCCCTTTTGCTTAACTTTTTAATCAGTTTTGTGTGGAGCGAGAATTAAATTGTCCTGACCAGAACTCACACATATTTTGTAATTGAATTATTGATAACCTAGAAAATAATTTAGATTCTACAATTTATACAATAGCTTAGTTTCATAAATGATGCAGTTTTCGAAGTTTGAATTTCGCGATTCTTGCTCATAAAATCTACTTGGTAAAAACATATGTGCAGTCACATGTAATAATGGTATATAAATACAGAAAAACCTGTTGTATATTGAAACCAGACTAATTAAGGCACTGAATACATACAAAATAAACCGCACAAAAAGAGACTTGACTGTACAAATCATTTATGTATAAAAAATAATTTTGTGTACTAATATTTAGTATTTATTTATTTTGTTGTTCAATTATAATTTATTTTATACTATAATCAATCCGAACTGATCAAAACAGCAATTTGTAAAATATTTCTCTAATATAATCCCAAAATTTCGTTTTGCTTCCACAATTGTAACATAATTTAAAATAATGCAAGTCTACTTAAAACATTAAGTGATAAAGTGTCATAATTATTTATTAAGATTTATTAAATAATATTTAGGATATAATAATTTTTAGATGTGAATAACGTCAAGAAGTGCACGAGTCCAAAAAAATAATGTTTTCAATATTCTTACTCATCAAGAAGATAAAAAGATTTTGCGCAGTTATCTCAATCTAGTTAAATTTGATTTTTCTCTTGAACAATTGATTAATTAAAACTTTTTTGAATGCAAAAATACCACTTTCAGTCGAGGATCAAAGTCCATCAAAGTTGCTAGAAGATGCTGAAACTGAAGCGTTGTTGAGAATTAGCATCACTTTGAAAGTTAAGTTTTAAAAGGTGGAGTTTACAATTTAATAAGAGACGTAGCGACCAAAATCTATTTTGAAAATATAGAGAAACATAACTATTAAATTGTATTTGTTTATTATGTGCAAATAATATTAACATTTCTAATAGTTTAATATACGGCGTCTCTCAGTACATTAAAGAATTCTTAATTAAATAAATAATTAATAAATATACTTGTAATTATAATTTATAAGTGTATAAATGATTACAAAACTTGATTGCAATTAAAGTTTACTGTCAATAACTGTTATTTGGTAATGTTATAAAGATGAAATACAGTAAAATGATAACACAAACAAACAAAATTAATTTTCTTAGCTTCGTCTTATAACTCTTTTATTCTGTTAATACAGTGGAACCTCGCTTAACGAGCATAATCCGTTCCAGAATGTTACTCGTATAGTGAATTTTCCCCATATAAATTAATATAATATACGATAATGCATTCCATTTAGCGAGTCATTTTTCTTACAACGTATTTTGCTCGTTAAGCGAAACGCCCGAGGTTCCACTGTACTTGCTTCTATATTTGAAGTGACATTTGATGTATTTGTTAGCAAATGACTAATGTTATTGAAACATATTATTATATATAAATACACTTTATCGATGCGTACTCAGCGATCTCACTAAAATATGTATTGTGTTAATATTACATACCTTTGTATTGGATACACGGTCACATAAATATTTGATAACTCTCAAATAGATGGAATAACAGAAATGCTCAGGTATCGCTTTTCGGATCGAACTATTACCAATAATCCAATATTACGGCATCGAAAGCAACGTATTTGATGATTTTACCGGTATTACTGTTATTCCATCGCTGGATATTCCGTGGAAATATTCGTAATTCACGCTTGATTACGGAAAACCTTTTTCACCTTTGACGACGAATGCATATGCGTTCTTTTTTAAGTGTCTGTGTTGATATTACAAGCATATTGAAAAGGACACTTGTCGTCTGGCGAGGTTTGTAATTAGTTCCGAGAACGAGGATTAATTCATAACGCGAAAACATAATGGATGGTCGGAATGAATGAGTTTTTGTTGGCAAGCTCCATTCTTATTGACTGTGGCCTCTCTAGCTGAAATAATTTAAATTACGTGTGACGGGAGGTGAGTAAATAGGATACGTTTCATTTCGTCCTTTGATTCTTGCGACCCGAAATTTGTGTGGACGAAGGACAGAGGATGAGAGGTTGATTATTCGGATAAAGGCAATTAGTGAATAGTAATTAATGAGGTGCAGAGTGGTAAAAGCAGACACATGTATGTGAATAAATATATGTGTGAGTGTGTGCGTGTGTGTTTATTAAGTAACTGAAGGGAGGAGAAACTTGGGGATAGGTGCTTAATTAATTACACCCCACGTACGATTCATTGCCAACCACTTATGTTAAATTCATATTGTCTATGAATACATATTGCCTTATAATTGGCTCCTCCGAACATTAGCATTTACACCGTAAGTCTAAACCGAATTTTCTCCTTTGACATCCAACAAAATCCCCGAATTATCCTTGTTGACGCTCCAAAATCCAAATACTTGCAGCTTAGCAACAAACTGCGATTATTAGCCGATGAAGTTCGCTTTCGATCACAGCATTTAAGATGCATTTGCGTGGGCGGTTCGAGGTTTTCCTATATATTCTATTTTTTTCTTTCTTCATCTCCTCTCCTCCGTTTACCTTTAAATCCGAGCGAGGAAAAAGTGCACATATCTGCAAGTAACCTATCCTAGCTGCAGTAAACTGTGAACGGCTGTTGTGCGTTCACGGCTAGAGTGTTCACCTTTAGTCCCACATCTTATAAATATACAATATTTCATAAACGCTCCGCAAATATTTGCATCGACCCAAAGATATTTTTGGCATTCGTCTGATCAACAGACCTATTTATTTGCTGCACGCAGAACGGATTTCGAATCAGCGCAGAGAAGCAGCATTAAACTTGTTCTAATTCCCCAATTTACACAGTTTACACGCTCAATCATATGAAGCTATTTCTATTTTACAAATTATATACTACTGAAACGCATCATTTCTTCATAACTGAATATCTTAAACTAACGCATATTATCATTATTTTCAACATAAATTATTCTCCTATTAATCATGTTACGTTTCCAGATTTACTTACATTAAAGCAATCAATGTAATTATTTATAACATTCAATAATTGCGTTAATCAAATAATTAAGAATCAATCATTAATTGCTAAACAAATTCAATCATTAAATTACATAATAACCAAATGTCTTATATTAAAATATATATTATTTCTAACATAAATTATTAATAATAGAAATGTTATCAGATTAACGTCCAATTACAAGTAATTCTATTAGATATATTCATATATTGTTTTATAAATTTTATTTTTGTTCCTAAAAATACATTTATAATTCGCCATGAATTATTAATTACTTAGAAAATAATGAACGCCGCAATATAACATTTCTGAATACGGAATCATTAATACCATTCAAACACACAGAATTCGCAATAGCTACTTTCAAAATTTATTCCAAAGAGTCATAAGATATAAATTATACTCTTATATTCATGATCAGAAACACTATGTTATAGTTATATTTTATTATCTTCGCTGAGTAAAGATATTAAACTAAATTTTACAGAAATTTAAATATTATTGTTTTATTTATAATTTGCAATTAAACAATTGTTTATGTAAGGATATATAATGAATTGTAATAGCATAACATAATTTAATTGTTTTTGTTGGCAATTAAAGAAACTGTAAATTTCGTGTATAATTCATAATCTGTGCAAAAACATTGCTTTCTCAAAGAAATTAAATAATTATTACATTATATAATCACAATAAATTAACTGTAATGTCAATCGTGTAAAATTTTGAAGGGTCACAAAATGACAGCTGTCACCTGGTGTCAAAGCTAGGAAATACTCAATGCTATTAGGTTATGCTACAACTACAAACAAATATGTTGGCAAAAAGGTTGAGAAACTCTGTTGCTTATAAATATAAGACATATTTAATAAATTAATTTTGTTTTGGCAATTGGAGAAAAGGTTCTAATGGAAATTTCCTTTAGTTACATAATGAATGGTCAAGCTGTGATACCTGTGATGGTAATGCTTTTCTTGGAATTTAACCTTATTTTCATGGTTTTTTATGTAATATTTTATGGTTTTAGAAGTACGAAGTAGGACTGTCCATTATTCGTTTAATAAACTCCCTAGTTTATACGAAGATATTATAATGATTTACAAATTTCAATTAAACTGCAAGATATAAATTATGTTTATAAACCAAACCACAAATATAGACGAACGGAACTAATTGAAGTATTTCGAAACGCAGTGATAAATAATAATATATTTCAGACAATTAAAGTTGAGCTTATAACCGGCGAATTTCAATTACTGCAAAGTAAGTTTGCGTAGTCTCCGTACTTGCATAAATTCATAAACGTATTTCAGCACTGTTTGAATGCCAAAACGCATACTATATTAGCTTTGAAATG
Organism: Nicrophorus vespilloides; assembly: GCF_001412225.1. Classification (NCBI taxonomy): domain Eukaryota; kingdom Metazoa; phylum Arthropoda; class Insecta; order Coleoptera; family Silphidae; genus Nicrophorus; species Nicrophorus vespilloides. The sequence continues at coordinate 145,929 of NW_017098451.1, read as the reverse complement.
ACGAGACATGTTCAATTCAAAAGTCTCATCCTGAATTTACCGTCCTTGGTTATAGTTTCTTTAGTTCCAATTCGTATACGAAAAAGGGAATGGAAAACAACAATAACAACGAACCAACAAAAAAATAAGCAAACTCCGCATTCCAGTTTCGGATACGCATAAGAATTTATTTCAATTTAAGTTCCTTTAATTCGATGTTTGTTCATTTCTTTTTATTTCGTTTTGTCTGTATCTTAATGCGTTTGCAACACGGAAACGTTCATTTAATTAATGCAACCTAAACACGTAAAGGCAACTAACTAATATGTGTGTCAATTGGAGATGCGAAAGTGTACGAATTCGTGTTACGTTTCTTCACGCTTGTAGAAATCTAGAGATTCTGAAAATAAATCATATGTTTAAAAGGGGTGCAAGGATTTTTTTAATTTATGTCGTCTCACTGCGGGATGCTTGGGTCGGGTAAGACGGTTGGAAACACTATACAGAATCTCTGGCATAATAGAATTAAGGACCACAAAGGCTACAAAGAAGGTGAGCCGTGTTTTGCGACAACGGAACATAAATTACGAGACGAGCGAGCTTCTTTTGGTTGTCGTGCGAAAAACTGGGAAAATTAGTATTTATCGAATACCGCTTTTTTTTACAAAAAAAATGTTCATCATAATCGCTGTTTGATTGGGGCTCGAGATGAAAAGGAAATCGACTTTCAATGGTAGCAGACGTTGTAGGTAGTAGGTATTGAGTAAACCAGTTCCAGGTTTTCCGTGTTATGCCGATATTGGTTCAAAGAAGTCTTACGAGTTAAAGTTCACACAAAAAAAGACGAAAAGGAAAACTCTTCGAACTAAGTTCGCATTCAATACGTACAGCTTTGCAAAATTAAAACAAGCACTTCGATTTCTCTATTTTTTTTTATTGTCGATATTTTTCTTTACAAACTCAACTTCCTTAAAGTCCACAGCTGCAAGTGTTTTATAAATACATTTAACTGATTTATTTAGACCAAAAATATTTTTGCTTTTTTCACATAAGTTCCAATAAAAGTATGTAATTAACATTTGTGTTGTGTTAATTTATGTTCTATCGTTGAAAAGGTTTAAATAAGAGTTTGAAAGTAATAATAATAATAAAATAATAATTTGATTTACATAATTAATTTGTATAAGTCTAAGACAAAATTGTTTTCTATAAAATTAATTACAAAAGTATTTTCATTTCCCTTTCAAAATATCAATACTTTACCAACATGAGTTTATTACTGGTTGTAATACTTCATATTACATATATGCATTTACTTTGTTTAACAATTAAATGTTATTGGTAGTATTTTAATCATTGAACTATTTCCAATCACAATTTCTTTATTAAGAAATGTTTGCATTGTGCAAAAAAAAGTATTGTTTCTTTGAGTTTTATTATAATTTCACATACATTTTCCAAATATGAATCTGCATTGTTCGTAATACATACGAATTCAATCATTATGAATGAATGAACTATTTCAAAATAAGAATCTAATAGTAATTTCTGAATTTCAACTCTATCCGCAGACTGCATTCGCCGCACAAAGAATATATGCCCCAATTCTACTGAAAGCTGTCGCCCGGCGAAAATTTCAGAACCCATTTCCATTGTACTCCATTTCTTTATTTCCGCCATTGTTTTTTCCCTGCGACCACAAGAAAAAGTTTTTAATTATTTTCATGACAAATTGGAATATGCTAAGTGAAGGCTAAAATGATTCATTTAGCTCCGAGATGCAATTACACCTCCTCCTCTTCCAACAAACCGAACGTTAAAAGTCAAAGTCACTTGCGATCCAATAAATGCAGAGCGTAATTGTTACTATTTGCTTTGCCTTCGATTTCCTCGCAATCGAAGCCACAATTTTCTCAATTAAAACTATTTTTTTTGCGACGTTTTAATTGTCCACTTGTAGGAAAACTGGAGTTTAATCGATCGATTATAAAATCAAGGATGAAAAGTCCGTCGTGGCGACACATGTTATTTTCGAATCCGTCCAATAATACCAATGATTTTATTACTTCATGCAACATTGAATACATACTAAATCTTTCTAATTATATAACAAGCTTTTTTGTATTACTATTTAGCAACTCATAAAATGGAACATGTACCAATAAACTGAATACCGCAAAGTCATGGATAGGATCAAAATGTCAAATAAAAGACAATTTATTGATTGTGATAAATTATTAATTTTTATTGGATTTCTCATTAACACTAATTTTTGTTGACAAACGACTATCGATCGCCCATTCAATTAACGTTGCTTAACTATGGCTGTCAAGCAACAAAGCGATGTTCCCATATTTCTTTCGTAATGTTGCATGTGCGATTGTTCAGCAAACGGATGGAATGATAAAGTTACTGCACGCACTGACTGTGTCAATTAAAAAATTAAATGCGGCGGTAATAATTAACAGGATTTAATATTGTTGTCTATGAAAGGATTTCTTTGCAGACATACTCATAAAGAATGCGTGCTCCGCACAAAAGTAGAAGCTTCGTGTATTTTTTTTATCTCTCTTAATTACATTATTCGAAACATATTGCAACAGTTGTAAATTCACACCTGATGATCACTTTAAAATCCGTCAATTTATCGCTCTTCGCATTATGTAACATCGGTAATATATCAAATGGATTGGTGTATCTTACAAACGGTTAACTTGAATACGAAATGAATTGCTTGCTATTGAAGTACGTTCCCATGTATACTATTATAAATGCTCCATTTTCCAACGTACATGATACAATTTGTTCAACTATTTATTTGTAGATTATCCATTTTTATATATTACACTAAAATACACATGTTGCACATGTTCAACGTCAATAATTTATATTAGTTTTATAAAAAAATATTGTTTGTTTTTATAAATATATAAAATTAAATAAAGAACTAAACTATTCCAAAATAATTTAAACTGACAATGTCTCTTTAATAGACAATTAAGATTAAGAAGAATAGGTTTTAATAAAAAATAGTAAATAAAATATAAACTGAAATACGTCCCTTTTTTCATCTATTTATTGCTAATAAATATTGTCCTCCGTCTAAAAAAATGCAGAAACAGCTGTTCTTACATATAAACCAACATAAATATTATATGTCATTTTATTTTAGTTCCTTATAGATAGTGCCATAAATGTAAGCAATTTATTTAGTTTTGCGCGCATCCAAGCACAAGTTACTTTGTAAGTCTCACATAATACAAATCATAATGTAACTATTTCGATAAAGTCTTTGTATTCGGACTAATATAAAATAAATAGATGATGTTTAATTGAGCAAATAATAATTAAACTTCCAAGAGTTAAGCCAGAACAATTACCAAACTTTATACAAATTTATTCAAAATCTAGTAGCAGAATTATTATAATTTTTGATTTCTAACTTTACAACATCCAGAGTTATTTATCCTCATAAATAATAGAATTAAATAAAAGATACTATCAGTTATGTATAAAAACTAAAACTGTTGGCAGTTATTTTAATTACATCTTCAAAATATACAAATTCTCTAGTAATTTGAGAATTGAGTTGTATGATTTTTTTTAATTATGAAGCCTACTTGTTATACTTTATTCATTTGCAAATAATTTTTCTTAATATCGAATAATTTAAGCTTAAAGTGCATTCCAATTATTGTGGGATGATAGAGTTTATATTATTATACATAATAAATGTTGAAATAATCTAAGTGAACTTGTTTGTAAATAGAACGGCTTTAATGTTCTGTAATATGGATGGAGATATACCGGGTGAGCATAATTGCGTTATGTGTCAGAATGGAGTCTTTAATTCATGGGAAATTGGACGATCAGATAGGTTGCTTGGGATGACAGCCATAACGAAGTCTTAAATCGGGTTTAGGTGAGAGATATTTATTCCGGCATTAACCCGAAACCAAATTTAAGCTAATATCGGATTATCCGTGTAGTTCGTGATGTCTAATTTAAACTGAACGTATGGCCAACTTTAATTACGAGATAAATTCGATATGATTAAAGTTAGCCAATAACAGGCGATATATATATATATATCTATTATTAGACCGGTATTTCGGAATCAGGAATTAGTTAATTCATCGATTGACAAAAAGCGGTTGATTTGCGTGATTTTTTCTAAACCGTAAAGCGATTAATTGAGTAAAAGCAGGTGAGGGTATTTAGTAGGTGCCGCAGCTAAACATCAAACGGGTGACGTTTATTTTCGGTGCGATAGCACGTTTTAAACGCGATTTAAATTCGCCCCAAATTATTTACACCGTACAGTAAATTTGTGTCATCGTGTAACTCATTAAAACGAGACGGTGATTAATGGATTTCGCACGTCGAGCCATTCATCTATCCGATGCAGTATCGAGGAGGGCCAAGGACCGCACCTCGCGGGATTCCATCCATCAGAAGAAGAAAAATATGTATTTATATGGAACGCCGCAAATGTGCAAATAATCCGGCGCAATTAATCAGAGTTTTGCGGTGATGCAACGCGACGAATCTAATATTAATGCAATATTCAAATCATTAATCTCATCGCTTGCTATGATGATGCTGCCGATGATGTGAATGAGGCGTTAATCTGTAACCGGTTTCGGGTGTCGAGGAAATTTGGGCATTTAACTAAAGCTTTAGCATCGGATCCGTTTTGTCCCTCGATCAATTTTAATACCAGCGAAATAATGCATCCGTGCCATGTGTATAATTGCCGATTATATAATGCTTCTTGCTCGGATGTGTTATGCAATGCGGCGCTTTCTGTTCGGTTTGTTGTTGTGTGCGTGCGTATAGATTTTGTTCTTGGGCAGATTTGGCATAGGCTTGTTGCGTCGATTCATATTATACACATATTTTATTATTTTTAAATGGAGTAATCGGCTGCTGCTTAGGAGGAAAACCGATGTTTATTACATCCGAGGTCCTTTCACTTACATCATATTCGTAAATTGTATTTGCTAGCTGTCGGCAAACGAACGGCCGAAGAAGAGGGAAATGTCAAGTTTCATTTGGGTTTGGGCTCTCTGGGACTCCTCTACATCGATTGTGCGAGAGAGCGATTTCTTGATGCTTGTGTTCATATATGCATATATACACAGCAAGCACTACGTTCAATGTCTGCGAGGATGTTGTACTTACCGAAGAAGGATCGTCGCTGAAGTGAAGGCATGCGTAAAAATCCACAAAACTCGAGGAATTTCAAATAATTGTACACGGTCTTCTCTCACTCGCGCTTCGCTTTTTTCTTTCCCTATGCTAGTTGTAGTAGTAGTCGAAGTTCTTCGCTTTTCTTCTTCTCCGTTTGGGAAGGAAGGGACGACGCGCGCGTTGGACAAGTTTCTTGTCTGCGATTGCTGGTTAGCCTGGCCTGGCCGTTCACTCAGCGACTGGTTAAACGTAACTGGAATTCTGTATCTGGAATGTATGTACTGTAGGCTGTAGTTCCACGCATGGAACTAACGATCCGACGCACCACTAACTCCACCCGCGACGCAGACGCCCTCCCAACGACGACGCTCAAAAGCACCTTGAATTTTTTTGTATAGACGTCGATCAAAAAAATTATTTTTCATTCACACAAAAATTTCATACATTTTCAAACATTATTACATGAAATACGTAACATCTCTTAATAATAATTTATAAATTTATAAAATAGTCAAAAAAAACTAAGGTCAATAGCAATAATATTATAAATGTGTTTACATGAATACAATAAATTATTCTATTTCACATTTGTACTTTGTTCTTCAATATCAATAATCTTTAAATGTGAAATAAACAATTTCATTTATATAAATCATCTACAGAGAAATCACTATATTTTAAATATGGAAAATGAGTTTTCAAATTTGTTATTAACATAATTTAAAAATTTGTTAATTTGACATTACACGAATTTTGATAATTATACTTAATTTCTAGAATATTTAATAAATTTACTGAAAATAAATAGAAATTAAATTATATTAATAATTTCTAAAATTAATTTTAAATAATTCCATATATAAACAAAGAAAATATAGTAAAATTATTCGTCTATTTTTGAACATATTAATTACAATCTTTCCAAATCAGAAACCACGGAAGTAAAAGAATCATTTATATATTTAAAGTGCATTTTAAATTTATAAACAAATAATAGAATAAAGGGAAGAAAGACCTATGGCCAATAGCCCTTTGTATCAGTTAACTTTTTTGAAATTATATATATTTATTTTGTTCTTTTTATTTCTTTATATGTTTTTTTTTTGTAAATAATGCAATAAACATTATTATTATTATTATTATTAATAGAATAAATGTAAAAAAGGTAACAAAATTATATATTATACATTTATAAATCAATTCTATACTTTTCAGCTTTAATAATCGAAAAATGGCTGAAATTATAGAATTTTAAATATTCTTTTTATCTTTATAAATAAATTGATATATTTTGAAATACAGTGGAACCTCGCTTAATGAGCACCTCGCATAACGAGCATTTCGCTTAACGATCAAAATGAATTATAAGAAAAATGACTCGCTTAACGAACGATGTTTCGCATAACCAGTGACGATAATAAGAGAAGTCCCGAATTACATCATTCTTAAAACTTGTGTACACATATTATGTGTAATTTTGAATATTGAGTATTTCACTATATGACTAAAAATGACCGGAAATTTTGGAACGGATTAAACTCGTTAAGCGAGGTTTCACTGTATAATTAAATTTATACTGAAACATCGGTTTGTAAAAACAAAACTTTGTCCGAAAAAAAAAGTTTATAAATACTATTATTATTTAAAATAATATTTAAAATTCTAACAATTTGATTAATATTCAATTTATACTATTCAATCAACTCTGTATAGTCAAAGTTAACGTTTAATAATGCTTTATGTTACCAAATAAATAATATATTACGCTCCGTTCATAATATAAATATATTGATGTTGTATTTCGCTTAATTCCGATTGATTATAATATACAAACGAATATTCTATATAACAATTTATACAAAGGGTATATATTGATATTTTAATAATAAAACAATGAAATACAATAATAATTATTTCATAATTGTTATAAATAACAAAGCAAGCTGCAAATATGAAATAATAATTTTAATTTTTATAGCAACTATTGTTCTAATATAAGCACAGATAGTTATATAAATTTGAATAAATACTTAAAAAAAAATATTAATTTTGTTTCGTTTTTTAAAGCTTCATGTATATATGATGGAAATTCAATATATTTACATAAAAAAAAACAAGAAATTATGTAATAACTAGTTTCTGAGACAAACACACAAATTCTTAACACAAAAAATACTACAGTTATGTTCATATTCTGAAATCGAAAAGAATGAAATAAGATTTTGAATATTTTTTCCTCAGGATGTTTGTTTGTTCTTGGAGTGTAGAATAAATTTTTTAACGTTTTGACGCAAGGTGACAGCTGTCATTTTGTGACTCATTAAATTATTAACGCGACACATAGGTTGAGAAACGCTGGCATAGAGCATATATTTTTACATATTGTACGAGTAATTCTTATATATTTTAGGACTATGACAAATTACTTAATTAAAAAGCGCATTTATAATTAAATTGTTTTCTGTATGTAATCAATAAATAATAATAAATGTTAGTAATCAAATATTAATATATAATTATTAATTTACTTACGTAACATTTGTTTATTTAAAATTATCATAACATAAAAACTGATTTATTTATTAAAAGAATCGAATACTTTTGTAAGACAGGTTATGAGAATATTAAATGTTATTGTGCATCCTGTGACATAAGATTTCTTTATTAACTATGAGTAATCATAAATAAATCTACATTGGAAATTAATAAAATAGATATTGATTTTTTATCAGATTAATAAGTTTAATTAAGTAATGATACCGGAACATCAGCTATATCTTATTGATAAAGATTATTGCTAATAAAACTTGATCAATCATAATACTTATCACTTTATATAAACATGGGATATTTTGATAATTACAAAAAATTGAATCTGAACAAATATTGATTTTAATATAAATAAATTGATTCATCACTAAAAATATATTTTTGTATACTATTTTAGTGTATTTCTTGACTACAAGTTATTAAATAATTGATTTTTATATCTGAAATCAAATTTCCTTATATAAATAATGCTATAAACGACAAGGTCATCTCAATATCAAAGAAATAATATTGCTATTTTTTTATCAAGACTAAATACTATAAATACATAATGCAATTAATTAGTTTATTAATTTTTTTCGCTGTCAATCTGTAGTATGCACGTATTCAATATTTTTTGTTTTGTTTTTACAGTCGCATTATTATCATAAGGTGTGCATCGAAACCACAAGTAAATCATTTATACTTTTCCTTTATCTCATGGTTGAAAGCATTTCAATTCTACAATTGACGGAAGAATTTCAACGCAGAAACGAAGACGTGCTTCAAGGACTCCGCCAATCGGCCAACTGACGTTTCCACCACCGTCTGTCACCTGCTCTTGATATATTTCTCCTCTAAACCTCTATTTTCGTTTTCACCTCATTCATTACTACCTATTAAAAACAAGAATTGGAACAAACAAGCTTTATTTCACTTCAATTACAGTCTAACGGTTTACCTACATTTTATAAGGAAAACAATTATTTAAATAAAAAAAAACAGCAACGATAATCGTGTTAAATCAGAAATTTAAAAGGCCAAATGACTTGTTTTCTTCGTTGTAATTATTTTTTACAAAAAAAAAGTAGTAGGTAACGTAGTAAAACATTCTTTTCATTTAACAGTTAACTTCTCTAATAATACATGCGGGTTTTTTTTTCAAATTCAATTAAAATACTATATTTTTTTGTTGATTAAAAGAAAATAGAAGAATTGCTTTTAATTTCTCTTTAAATGAAATGTTTTTAAGTATGCATTATACAAAGAATTGCGGCAGCAAAACAAAACCTTCGTGAATTAATTAACTAACATTAATTAATCCTTTATGTAATTTCCTTTCGGCGAATTATATCACAGGTGGCCCCGAAACCTTAGCCTCGTTTTTCTTGAGTAATTCTCGCCGGCTTTTGGCTTTTGGTATACTCTCGATGGTTCATTTGTACCTCTGAAATCGAGAGGAAAGTCGTCGTCGAGCGTTGTTTATGCGATGTCCAGTTTGAAAAATGATTGTAGGGAATTTGAGATTGGGTCATTGAATCTTAGAAATTTCAGGTGGCAAAGTTGAGATTGCCGCGAGAGCAGATTGAAGTCGAGAGTCGCGAGACGCGGGATGCTGTACCGAGAGAGAGGCTATTCACCTCATTCTTATTTGCCTTCACAGACTTTTAATTCTTTAAAAAGAAGCAGCGTTTCTACTACGCCAGAGTCCACTACGCTACACATGGCCATTCTGTGCATACCCTGAAGCAGAAGACCACACCGGTTCTTTTTTTTACTTCTGTTTTGATTATGGTCAAAACGAGTTTCATTTTCAATATCAGTCATAATATTCTGCAGGTAGACTTTTATTTATTGAGAGGAAACGAGTGTTGTTCGCCAGCTGCTTTATTAAACTTGTCGTACAAAATGCATTAATAAATTACTTAAAATAAACTTATTGTTAGACGTGCGTCTCGTTTTTAGCTTTTCCTGCTATTTTGATTTCCAAATATATTGAATCGTTTTTCAAATAGTTGCTCCTCGTTAGAGTGCTGTGAGGTATGAAGATGTACTGCGTCGAAGATTCGTTGGGGTCCTCGAGATCGTCGTTCGGGCACTCCCCTTTAGCTGTTATGTATCTATAATAATCTTTGCCCTAAAACACATTAAGATGTTAACGTGATCTACTTAATTTTTTAATATATATATATAAATCAGTTAATCTAATCTTACACCTATGTAGTGTATTAAGTTATCTATCGTACTTACACTTTCCTGCATTTCGCAATCTTTTAAAACTACATTAGCCTCAATCTTGCACGGCCACTTTAACAAATCATCGTAATCTCCCTTCATAACTTGTATACACGCCAATAAGTATCTGCCCTTCCACTTCCTAAGCCCGTTTAAAAACACCAAAAGCTACAAATTACAAAACACGTTTTAACTACTTGTATAATCACTCTTAATATTAGCTAAATTACTCGAAGACGATATCCGTAATCTCCGCTGTAAAAAACGGGACCCTTCAAGGGCACTCTTTCTTGTTTTTTGGCACTCTCCAGCTTCATCAAAAAATCACTAATTTTCCAAATAATTCTACCTAAAATAATTAAATTATTAATAGGAAATAGGACAGTAACCCTACAGTGTTATAACTTTATTATGTTTGTTGCAATAAATATTATTATTTAAATGTTTTTTTTTTATTTACCTGGCGTTGTTGAAATTAATCCCTGCATACTGCTCACCGAATCTTCAGCTAATTCGACGTCTAATTTGGTTTGCGCCAAGTTATTTCTCAATTCGTCGATCTCCTTTTGCTGCTGCTTTAACTTTTCCACGCACTCTGTAGACAGCTCACCTGCAGCTCTAATATCGAAGCCGAGCGAACTGATTTTGTTATTTAATTCTGAAAAAGTTTTTTCGAACTCATCATTTTCACTCGCGATCCTTTCGATCTGCTGCTTTTGGTCGTTCCACAATGCAGCGACCACCGCGTTTTCTTCAATTGTCTTGTCTTTGATTTCCTGCAAATTCAATGCGATTTCATGGAAATTTTCTCTGTTAAATATCTGCTCCTCTTTCAATGCAACTTTGCTGGATGTCAAGCCTTGCGACAAAAGTTGGATCTCCTTGATAGACTCTTGTATATTGTGGATTGTGATCTCGTTGTCTCTTTTAAGCTTATCAAACGTTTTCAATTCCTTCCTGAGCGAGTCCATTTGATTTTGAACAGTTGATCGAAATTCTTGCATCGATTGATTTTGACTTGCCAACTTTTCCAAATCATTTTTCACTTTCAAATTCGTCTGCTGATGTATCCTGGTTGAATCCAATTGGTTGGTCAATAAACTGTTTATCTTCGAACTCAGGTCGTTAATGGTGCGTTCCAAGTGACTGTTGTTGCTATATGCTGCGGGCATAGGACGCAGCGATTCGTAGATATTTTGATTATCTATCATTAAAAAATTAATAAATAGAAAAATTAAATTTATAATTCTTAAGTTAAGCTACTTTACCTAGTTTTGAAGTTCTGCATCTACTTCCGGCCGTACCATAGAGATCTTGCTCACCCAAAGATCTTCGATTTTGACACACTTTTGCGTGTTTGTTCTTCATATTTCTTGGCACGTAGGAACCGCATTTCTTCGGGCAAGGTTCCAAAACGGAACCGCAGGTGGTCATGTGGCCCTTTAAACATTACCCACATGGTAAGGTTAATTTATACAACTATTAACGAATCTACCTGTTCGGTCTCCTTTTCTATTTCCTTGTTGCAAAAATAACAACGAAATCTGCTTCCGTTCGTTGCATTCATTTTTATTTATTTTTTCGAGTATAGCACGTATATACAAATGACCTGCTGCTGTCAGTGTTGGTTTCTATTCTATTTTGTTGAATAACAATCTGTATAACGCGATAACGTCGACATATTTTTTATTGGTCCGATAAGAAAAACAAATATTATACTAACTAGCCACGTATGTTATTCCACTAAACATGAAGCCATAATTTCATGCGCTCGATGAGCCACTGCCTAGTTCGTTATCTAATTGATACGAATATGTTAAAACCAATGAATTATAAGTTTTTTTTTGTGTCCTCAAAGTAAATATTATGTACAATTTTTATCATTTGAAATGTGCGTGTTTGGTTGCCAATTTGTAGTAAACTTATTTAAATACTTCTTAACTTTCAAAAGATCCAGTTTTAATTATATAAGATTTATACAAGACAAAAAAAGCACTACAATTAATACTGTGGATATCTTCGTTCATATGAAGTTATACAGTAAATAGAGATTAAATAGAATCAATAAACTAATTACAAATAATTTGAAAACTTTGATCTCCTGATACTTGAAAATAACATAACAATCAACATAAAACAAATATATAAATAATATTTGTAATTAATATTAAGATATTAAAGAATATTAATGAAATTAAACATGTAGTCAGAAAAACATTTAAATTTTTTTTATCTATATACTTTTTATCAAAATATATAAGTTTTATTAATCTGAAATAAAGTAATTAATCATTCCCGTTTCAGAGTATTAAGATTTAGTAATTAATTCATTTCACATGCTAAGGTTTGCTATTCGTGTTTAGAATATGTTAGCTGATGTTGGCAACACTAGAGCTTCCTAAGGATTATTGCAGATTATTGATTATGTTTATTTGAAAAGTGTGAAAGAGTTATATTGATTAGTACACATTTTGTGAATGAATAATGAAACGTTATAATAATTTCCAAGGTAGCACAGAGAAAAAAATAAAAGTTGATGAAAGCTATGAAGAATTATGGGGGTCTGATCCAGACATTGATGACATCGATGGTTGTTTTCTGCAAGCCACACAAATCTGTGAAAATGAAGTAAATATAATGTATTGCCTTCGAATAGTAATACCAACATTTCTGTTTCCACTTAGGACAAACAGAACATGAGCCAACTGAATAATACTGCTAATACATATGATGATTTTGCACAAAACATCAAGGAGGGTACTTCAAATGATGCAAGACCTTACTCACAACTATCATCAACAAAAATTCTTAATGATACTGTTACTGCATCAACAAGTAAAAAAACACATAATGATACTGCTATTGCTTCCACAAGTAAAAAAATACATATTGACACAGCCGTTGCATCTACAAGCAACTTTTATAGGAGCAACCATGCAAATGTCTTGGATAAAAAAGTTAAGGAATTGCAGGCAATGTATGAGTCAAAAGAAGGAGAAGTAACTATATTAAGAAACCAAATAAAACAAACCACTCATTTGTTGAATACAAATCATGCTAGGAAGGAGCAAGAATTGTTAGACAAACTAAATTCATCTAAAGTAGACTTGAAACGCGTTACAGAAGAATTACAATTAAAGGTTACTTAGCAATTATTATTTTTCATGATAATATTTAATAATAATGTTTTTAGACCCTTGAAATTTTTAATGTGAAAAGAAAAATAGAAAATCTGACAAGATTATCCTCTATGGATGCAAATTCTCGAGAGAAGTATAATAAATAGTTCTATAAATTACAAAATACTTATAGTATTTGTTTAAGGTTACTATCAAAATCAGTAAATGACTTAAATCTTGAATCAATATCCATAACAAGTAAGTTAATCTAATCGGAATTGGTTTATTTTTCTTATTTCATTTTTCAGCAAATCCATTACAAAAAACTATATCAAGTAGCATATGCAATATACCTACAAAAAATGTATATGAATTCACATGTATTTTGAAAGATCCAAATGTAACAGATGATGCACTGCTTAGCTGCAAAGCAATTCATGCTGAAAAATATGAAGAGATTTTTAATAATATCGGTATGGTTTTGTATGCGACCACAGATGACTTAAAATCCAAAAAATTAAAACCATGTATAATCAAGGTATGTTTACTCAAAAACAAAAACAATTTTTAAAAAAATTCTATTTCAGTTATATGAGTTTACACTGGAAATCTTACTTAAATTCCAAGATCATTTAGTACAGTTTGAAAAGTGCATACAATGTGAAACCATTAGGAAAATGGACTTGTACTATTTAATGGATACACATAACTTGTTAAAAGGGAATACATGCATTACAGATCCAAAGTTTGAACAGCCAAATAAAATCTCAACAGCAATAATTAGCATTGTTTTTGCAGCGAATGGTTTGGTGGAGAATGCGGCATTCGGTGTCGACAATTGTTAGCGTTGTTAAGCGAAATTTTAATATATAACACAGATTTAACTAATCTTATAACGAGACAACAAACAATGGAAGTCGATGATGCAGACGATGATGGCTTTTTAAATGTAATATTGGAATCGTTAAAAATTATAGGCAAAATTGTATGTATTGAAAGAGGTTCTGAAGGCAATATATTAATATAATATATTTCAGAGGAAAACCAATGAACATAGTGGCTTCTTAGCTGGAGTATGCTGTCTATTGGAGAAACTATGTCAAAAGCTGGAAGGACCTGACTATTGTAGTTTAATGTAAATAATTTAATATGGTTCATATTAGCATTTAAATATGTGTGAGTTTTCAGCAACTAAGAAAATCAACAACTATCATATCTACATTAATGATTTAATGTCTATATAGAAATACGTATATTCTTTTCATTTTTAGTAATGAAAAAATGTGCAACATGACAAAGGAAATTGTATTTGCCAGGCCCAATTCAGTTACAATGTTTTACTTGTCAAGAGTTCTCAAGGATGCTTCATTACATAAAGAATTTGTTGAGTCCCTGTGCTTGAAACCAACACAGGATAATCTAATAACCAAAAAGAATAGAGGAATTATACTATTTCAGAATAGTGAGATTTGATTACAAGCAGTTTAATTATAGTAATATTTCAATATTTTTTTTAGACAGCTGCATTTTAGAAGTATTCAGTCTAATCTATAAAGATACGTTGGCACACGACGATTGTTTGAATATTGAGATTAACCTGGAGAAGCATCTAAATGTTTTAAAGTTTATTTCCAATATCCTGGCTTCAAATGCATCGTGGACTTATTACCAAGAAAATACACAGTAAGTTGTGTTTTATTGTGTAGTTAACTTTTTTGTATATATATATTTAAATTACAGTTACAATTGCCTCTTTGAACTGAACAAATTGAGCATTGTTCTCATACATTTTGCATTCAACATATATGAAAACTGTGAAGGTGATCTATTAGAAGGTATGTTGTTTGTAGAAATATTAATATGTATTTAATTAAAATAATCATTTATTTAAGAATTTGTTAGAATCTGTGTGAAAATTCTGCACGAGTTAAATTTTAAATCGTACGAATTCATAGAACGAGACGTGAAAATTTGTGCTCAATACAAATTGATTAAAGACCGATTGATTACATTACAAACAAAAATTAAGTTTAGAGATTTTGATGGTAATATAACATAATTAAGATAACATGAATATAGTTGATTGTTTTCAGATAAATGTTTACAAACTCTTAGCTTCGTTTCCACCGAAGAAATACCACCAGTAGATAAAAGTCAATTAGAAAATCTAGATTTATGGTAAAGGTAAAAATGCCATCTATTGTTCGTGAATTTGT
The DNA here is from genome assembly GCF_001412225.1 of Nicrophorus vespilloides. Taxonomy (NCBI): domain Eukaryota; kingdom Metazoa; phylum Arthropoda; class Insecta; order Coleoptera; family Silphidae; genus Nicrophorus; species Nicrophorus vespilloides. The sequence continues at coordinate 130,658 of NW_017098451.1, read as the reverse complement.
TATTAAAAATTAGTGTATATATTTTAACTAGAAATACTTTTACATGTAATCCGTTTTTGTTTTTATAATTAAGCAAACAGTAGTTAAATATTTATATAGAAATAAAAAATTAACATCTTCAGCTTAAAAACACTCTATAAGCTTTGTAAGCAGTCTCCTTTTTGCCAACATAAAGTGCATCACAATTATTCCCTTCTTAGATTATCCAATCTGGCCTGCAGATCTGCATCAGCATCTGAAATACCTCCAGATGCAATTGGTTGAGCCTGGGGCACTTTCTGTCCAGTTGCTGGTAAATTTCCACTGGTCTGTGGTAAACCAGACAACTGATCTCCTAATTGAAGACCCAATTCATCAAGAACTTGATTAACAACAGCATCACTTTCCTCCTCATCAGCGTCATCTTCCATAGCATCATCAATGGCATCATTCATGATCTCTTCCTTCATATCCATGATTTCAGATTGCTTCTCGAATTCTTGTAAAATCTTCTGAATTTGTGGCAAGTTCAATTGCCTGTTCATACTTTGCATTGCTTTTGTGACACCTCTCATTGCCTGTGCCATGGCATTTTGTGATCTTAGAGTTTGGATCTTTAATGAAACTGCTTGAATATTTGCCTTCATCAGCATAAATTTCTTTTCATATCTGCGAGTCCTCACTAAATCCCTAGCCATAATTTTAACAGCATCCTAAAAGAAATGTGAAAGAATTGTATTGGTACAATAATCATTTTGAGGTATTTACCATTTGACCTTCTTTGGCCAACTTTTTGATGTCCATGATAATTTTCTTTTCTTGTTGTTCCATTTTCATCTTTTCTCTATCCAAATCCCTCATTGCTTTATTTAAAGACCTTTGGTTCTTCCTTAATAATTCCTCAGGGGATAACTTTTTACCAAATAACCACTCCATGTTCTATTTAAACTGAACAGTTTCTAATATTCAACTACACAATAATAAACTATGATGTTATGGATTGTATGGATCTATTATGAATCATCTGTCATAATGACATTTCTCTGGAAAAGTCAAAGATGCATATAAAGTTGCCTACTCAACACTCAAATAGTTAACAATTAAAATTGGTATATAAACAAATAATTATTTAGCAAAATTATTACTTCTTAGCAAACTCAATAAATGTATACCCTTTTTTAATGTATTATTTTATAGGTATATAGTAGATATATTTATATAATTATTATATAAATTAATTAACAAAACATTGGTTGCATAATAGTATATTTATCAGTGATAAATAAATAACTAATTAGATACTCCATTTTTAGTACTTGTTATGTTGGTAATAATTATTGTCAGTGTCAGCTGACTCGAATCACAAGATCTGTATTACAGTGCGAGGAGAGGAGTTCGAGCGAACATCACTGTGGTCAGTTTGGTGGAGTTATTGTGAGAATAACAAGTAAGTTTCTTATCTGCCTTTACATATTCGTAAGAACCAAGTATACTCATCTTGTAACTAATAGTAAACTACTTTCAATTAATTCGGAGTTTCTATATTTTATTGATTTTCGTGGCAACCTTTCGGTATTCGTCTCGACCTACTTTATTTCTGATACAATATTGCATTTCGAATATACCTTCTACTATTGAAAAGCCAATACTGGTCCACGCCCTTTGATATTGAAGAAAATCCTGTAATCATTCTGCAAGGTATTATATTTTTCACTAATTGGAAAGCGCTTTAAGGCGTAGTCTCCATTTTGATTAGCGCGTGACCTTAGTATAGAGGAGCGGCACATGATTTCCAATTAGCTTTAATACATTTTCCCTAACGCTAGATCATGTGTTTAATATTGTGACACGAACTATATTCTTCACGTGATCATGCAACATCTCTAATCCTAGCCAGATTTCAACCCTTTTCAACTGTTTTAAACCTTGGAACATCCCGTGACAGCAATTTAAAACATTTATTGATTTCTATCAAATAGAATAAATCTATTTTTTTTTAGTTTTAACTAGTAATTATATTATTTAAATAATTTATATTTATGGTCTTCTTTTATTGCATCTATTATAAACACATATTTTATTATAAATTTATTTTATAATAATATTTATAATGCAATATTTTATAATGCAGGTTTTTCAGAAAACTAATTAGATTTTTCGTATGTAGGTTAAACGCAACATTCAGTCAAAATGTCTCTCCCCAAAATTAGAGATGAAGAGAAGGAATCCAACTACGGCTATGTATACGCTGTATCTGGACCTGGTAAGAAAAAATGAATAAAATAATTGACTTACAAATTCCTGAATATCAATTTACTTCTTCCAGTCGTTACTGCCGAAAAAATGAGCGGTTCGGCTATGTACGAATTGGTACGTGTCGGTTACTACGAACTTGTCGGTGAAATTATCCGTCTTGAGGGTGACATGGCCACCATTCAAGTATACGAGGAAACCTCTGGCGTAACTGTAGGAGATCCCGTTTTGCGTACCGGAAAACCACTGTCCGTTGAATTGGGTCCTGGTATCTTGGGCTCCATTTTTGACGGTATTCAAAGACCTTTGAAGGACATCAACGACTTGACCCAAAGTATTTACATCCCCAAGGGCGTGAACGTTCCAGCTTTGTCCAAGACCACTCAATGGGAATTTATGCCACACAACATCAAGGTAGGTTTTCGTTATACGGATCTTTTATAGTTTTATATAATTTCTTATGTTATTATTTATTAGATGGGTTCTCATTTGACTGGAGGTGATCTTTATGGTATCGTCCATGAAAACACTTTGGTTAAGCACAAGATGATTTTGCCACCCAAGGCTAAGGGTACTGTAACCTACATTGCCTCGCCCGGCAACTACACCGTCGATGATGTGGTTTTGGAGACCGAATTCGATGGTGAACGCCAGAAATTCACCATGTTGCAGGTCTGGCCTGTACGTCAACCGCGTCCAGTTAGCGAAAAGTTGCCAGCCAACCACCCACTTCTTACTGGACAACGTGTGTTGGATTCTCTGTTCCCGTATGTAGATGTGTTATTGAAAGCATAGCAAGTATTAAACTTTTTGTTTCCTTCCAGATGTGTTCAGGGCGGTACCACTGCAATTCCCGGAGCTTTCGGTTGCGGAAAGACTGTCATTTCACAATCTCTCTCCAAGTACTCCAACTCCGATGTTATCATCTACGTCGGTTGCGGAGAAAGAGGTATTTTTTCAAATTTAGAACAATCAAGAATAGTGTTTAAATATGATTTTGCATTCCAGGTAACGAGATGTCTGAAGTATTGCGTGATTTCCCCGAATTGACCGTTGAAATCGATGGAGTGACCGAATCTATTATGAAGCGTACCGCTTTGGTAGCCAACACCTCCAACATGCCTGTCGCTGCTCGTGAGGCATCCATCTACACTGGTATCACCTTGTCTGAATACTTCCGTGACATGGGTTACAACGTATCCATGATGGCTGATTCAACCTCCCGTTGGGCCGAAGCCTTGAGAGAAATCTCCGGTCGTTTGGCTGAGATGCCTGCCGATTCCGGTTACCCAGCGTACTTGGGAGCCCGTTTGGCCTCCTTCTACGAACGTGCTGGTCGCGTCAAGTGTTTGGGTAACCCAGACAGAGAAGGTTCCGTATCCATCGTCGGCGCCGTATCTCCACCTGGTGGTGACTTCTCCGATCCCGTCACTTCCGCCACCTTGGGTATCGTGCAGGTGTTCTGGGGTTTGGACAAGAAATTGGCCCAACGCAAACATTTCCCCTCCATCAATTGGCTCATCTCCTACTCCAAATACACTAGGGCTTTGGATGATTTCTACGACAAGAACTTTGCTGAATTCGTCTCACTCCGTACCAAAGTCAAGGAAATCTTGCAGGAAGAGGAAGATTTGTCCGAAATTGTGCAGCTCGTCGGTAAGGCTTCCTTGGCCGAAACCGACAAGATCACCCTTGAAGTCGCTAAGCTGCTCAAGGAAGATTTCTTGCAACAAAACTCGTACTCATCTTACGACAGATTCTGTCCATTCTACAAGACCGTGGGTATGTTGAGAAACATGATTGGATTGTACGATATGTCCAGGCATGCCGTCGAAAGTACCGCGCAGTCCGAGAACAAGATCACATGGAACGTGATCAGGGACTCCATGGGCAACATTCTGTACCAATTGAGCAGTATGAAATTCAAAGACCCAGTAAAGGACGGCGAAGCCAAGATCAAGGCCGACTTTGAGCAATTGTACGAGGACATCCAGCAAGCCTTCAGGAATTTGGAAGATTAAGTAAAATAATTTCAAACACTCACTATTACTTTTCCAAGTGTACAATAATACTGTTTTTTGCCTAGTGTAGATATCCATTTCTCTTGGTGAGGGTTAAAATTGTTCCCTAAAATATTTTAATTTTCATTCCATTTGCGTTTCCGATTTTCCACCGAGTATTAATTACATTGTATAATATTTTCGAGGCTCCTTGACGAAACCTGTATTTTTTTTTAATTGGGACGCAATACATTTTTAAATAATTCTACACTTGTAAGTTTTATAACTAAAAAAAATCATTTTTATTCATGATTATTATGTACAGATTTATTAATTGTTAAATTTAATTATTATTTTTTCCTTCGTTTCCGTGGAAAAAAGAAAATCAAGTTATATAATGTATATGTAATTATCGATTGTAGTATATATCTAGATAATTATTAAGTGTAGTCGTGGAAATTGGGCAAATTATTTTGTGCAATTTTGATGTTGTAAATTAAGAAAAAAAAAACTATAAAAAAATGTGAATGTTGTTTTTTTTTTCTTGGAACTATCTGTTGTAAATGGATAAATAAATTATCGTCCAGCAAAATTTTTTGACTTTTTAATTCTATTTACATTTTAGATCTTCTATAAAGTATTAGATTTATATTAACTTCGTTATTTGTTTACTACCAATCCTTAAAATTATGCTAGTTTCTTCAATTTTTCGGTATTTATTACTTTTAAATGCCAACATTTCAAGCACTTCATTAATAGTAGTAAATGCATTTTGAATATTCAAACATTTCTTTTATTTATTTTAGATTTCTTTAAACTATATTTTATAAACATAGCATTTTCTTTAATGGTAATGGTAATGGTGTATCAATTTTGACAATAATATTGTAAAAGTGCACAATATTTTTAAACGAATATTATTTATGAATCGACTGCGTTAATAAATATTTTTACTTTTAATATCTGTTATATCAACTATAGTCAAGTTATTCGTTATTCCGTTCTTCGGGAAACCTTGTGATTTCTTATCTAAAACATAAATGAGCATAATGAGCATTAAGATTCCTTAAACATAGCTTGAGAACTCACTTTTACTAAATAATACTCTTTCAAGCACAATGATCGGTGATTCGAAAGCCAATGTCCAAGGTATGGATACGGCTATAGTCATAGTGAAATAAGCCCAAAAGTCGAAACACTAAAAATAATCAATAATCAAACAACGTTAAACAATTAAATATTACAATGGTTACAATGAACAGATTAGAGAGATAAATCGAAGACCTTTTCTGTGAAATAAAAATGAGCATAATCGGTAGATGCACCAGAAACATGCTATAATTCAATCTGGCAATTATCATAAATAATTTGCATGAAAGGATGTCATTCAATATTCCTAAAAACGCAATACGATTTTTTGTATTAATTATTTTTCTCTATATAATTAGTAATAATTACCTCCGTATCCTTTGATACAAGCAAACATTAACCAACATATGCACCAAGCCCAAGTAGGTCTAGCCAGAGAATTAAAAAATGCTGCTGTCAAAGGGTCATAAGGGTTCGAGTATCTTGTCATAGTAACATGACTTAAAGCAATTATAATCATCAAGATCACGTGCACCGCCCAGATAACGACTATATAAAACTGTTTTGAAACTTAATAAATGAGTCTTACTATCAGATAAATACAACCTTTTTTATTTTAAGATCCACGTCTTTAGTTCTGAAGAGTATGTATCCCCAAACCGTTCCGACAAGCCAAGCAGTCATTCTGATATGCGTTGGGTGATATAAATATGTAAAATATTTGCTTCCAGCTCTAGAAAGTAATGGATATATTTCCTGTTACCATATTTATTTGTTACTTACTCGAAAGGCGCTGCTCCTACATAATTATTATATGATACCGAGAATGCAGTCAAGGCTGATATAGAGAAAACGATGGCTATAGCAATTAATGTTTTCATGGCATGTTTCTTCAAATAGTATAAAATTACAGGAGCTATAAAATATAGTTGTGTGTCCACAGCTAAATACCAACTTTGGTTTACGCACTAAAACAAATTGTCCAAACAATATTATACGTAAATAGACGTTTAATTATATAAAATCAAAAATAATTTTACGTATGAATTGTTTTACCAAGGTTTTTCAATTAATTATAATTTCTTATAATTTATAACAAATTGCACATTATAAAAAATTATTATGATAAAATTTATTACCGTGCCTAATGAATTGTAGTAATTTTGGATGTAAATTAATGTGCTCCACCAATGTTTTTCACAATTCCTTACATACAATTCCTTGATCGCAAACCAATAAGGACCTTCCCCTAACAATTCTAGAATGCATAGATAAAATACTATGATCATAGCTAAAGATGGAGTTAGCCTGAAAAATGAGCATTAGCGATATACTTTATAAATATGTTTGATCTACCTCAGAATACGATGGATGTAAAACATGGACCAAGTAATTTTTCTGTTGCTGTAGATGCTTTTGAAATATACGTATACGACAAGAAAACCACTCAACGCAAAGAAAGTGTCCACAGCCAATGGAGCAGCGAGAACAAAAACATTATATAAATGATTTTTCCACTACAAAATACATAGTTTTTAGTATTTTGATATTTAATTGTGAACATTGTAACTAACATCAAAAATTTCAATACTGTTCACGCTAGGAAAGAACAAATTCACCATAAACGTATGACCTAAAAGGACCCAAGTCATACTCAGTGCACGGACACCATTTACAACGCCTAAATTATCTGCAGAAACTTGAGTTGAGAACAGCTTTTTCGCATTGGAGTATAAGGAAAATGCAATTAAAATATCCGCTTTGTCACCTGAAAAAATGCATTAGATTAATAATTAATTTCTAATACTTCAAAATCTTACAACCAGTTTTTTTATATACTCTTATATCATATACTGTGCTCGCTGTAATGATTATACCTATCAACAAAAATAATAATCTGAAATGTTCCTGTAATTAAAATGACTACAATTAAATTTGTAGATTACATTACATGCCAAAAATAGCTTTTGCAGTAAGCGGATCTTTCTCAGAGCTTGTACAATACTTGTCATCAAACTGGAAATTAAATTTAATATTCAAATAGTCTCTGGTTTTATTTACAATCTTTTGAATATCAAATTGGTTGCATGAAAGTGGAATGCAGAATCCCCAAGTCCATCTTATATTATCCAAAACTTCTGTGACATTCTTCCTATCAAAGTCAACACCTAAGGCTTTCAAGTACTGAAATCAAACGATTATTAACAAAACTTGAAATGTAACAGAATCTACAGTTTATACGCTATTGCCATTTTTCAAGAATGTAACGTCTTCGAAACCATCAATCGGCTTTACGATTGTAGTGCAGTATTTTCCCTTAATTAAATTATGATTTATAGACATGCACTCATCGTAATTTCCGGACTGCATTATATTACCAAACATTATACCAGAACTCGGTTTACCTGCAGCATCAATCACTAGAAAAATAAATTATGAGACAATTAAATTATTATATAAATCGAAATACACTTACTTTTCATTGCCCACGTCTTCTTCGAGTAGAAATCATGCATTAAACTGCTCAAATCATTTTTGCAAGCAGTTTCTTCGCTGTCCTCTAAAACATGTTCCAGCTTCCTTTTGACACTTAACGAGCCGACATTGAGGAAATCAAAACTATACACCCCGTGTGCAGAGATCAGTGCAAGTATTAGTATGTTCATTATACGCATCTAGTTCGACGGAAATTGTGTTAGTGAGTGAGTAGTGTTTGCCATCCACATTTACGTAATAAAAAAAAACAATAGTTCGTTTTAAACGTTTCATAATTGAGGAGGCGTCTGATAAGAATGCAAAAATAATTGCACAAGTAAAATATGCATTGCAATTATTACAAAATATATCTTCTTTTTTTTTTAGAAACGTTTTTGAAATTAATTGCTATATGCTCCGACGCACAAAGTAAGTATTGTTTTATATAATAACATTGATTAACTCACTAGACATGTTAAACATACTAATCTTGCTCAACTATAACTTTTTTTCAACCCCTAAATATTAAGTACCGTCTTATCACTCATATACCTATATTTTCTCATTTATCTGAAAAAAATATGCATAACAAATTTGTTTATTTTTAATGTATTGAAACATAATATGTTTAGTAATAGTTTATTTTATTTTTAAATAACAAATTAATGATGATATAAATATAAATATAATAAATAAATAAAGTATTATGAAATACAATTTATCGAATTCCGCTTAGATACAAGTTACAATACCCGCATATGACATCATTGCTGTCTTTTCGAATAAGATTAAGAACTCTACTTAATCGTGCATTAAAGTTTAAATCTTTTGCCTTGTACGACGGAAGCATGTCCAATGCTAACAATTTCAATCGGAGTACTTTATAATTATAGTTCATAAGGCCTTCGGCCAACTCCAGCTGATCTATTCCGAGTTCAATGACAAATTCTCGTATAATGGATCTGCATGATGGCAATATAGAAGTTGTATAATCCTCAAACAGATTATCATGGTAACTAATTAGATCGACAACAAACATTTCATGGTTGGACATATATCTTTGAAGCAGAACCAGCTTGATTCTCATGCTGTAAGTTAATTTTAATAAGCTGCACGTCATATATTTTGCCACTTTGGCGTTCCTCTCCTTAACTGCCCGGTTTACTATCTTATGTAACATTTCATTTGTCGGAGCGAACGTAGTGAAGAGATCCACATTCTCGAAGGAAGCAGAGCAGAAATTGTACATGTAGTCAATATTCAACGTATGAAACGCCAGTTCCAGACACTCGATGTTAAAATTGGTTGGGAATAAAGTGATCGCTTCTACGGTAATGTACTTAATTATCTCTGTTTGGTCGTTTTTCTTCCAAATGAATCGCACGAAATCGCAGAATAACTTAGTTGGAACGTTCTTGAAATGCTTCAGCTCGCTGATCCCGTCCAAGTCGATCAATTTGTTTGATTTTGCGATGATATTCAACGTCGATTCATGACAATTCTCCACTAATTGCTTAACGGCTATTTTGAAAATCCATTTGAAAACTTCAGGGTCTGGTTCCGTTCTAATACGCTCAGTGATGTAATTAATAAACAACGTTTGATTCAACATTCTGTAAGTTAAGTAAATTCCGTGCTTCCATACGGGAAAATCATATCTGCCTTTTAAGATTTCGATAAGAAGTTTTTGGACGAATTCGTGCGATGAATGAAATATCAAATTGTAGAATGTTGGCGTAAAATATTTAAAGTATTGAAATGAGCAATATTTTAATACGAACGGCACAGCAGTTTCTGGGTATATAAAATTCTTTCCGCCGAGCAGCAGAGATCTGTGGCATTCTTGCAAAACTTTCGAATTGTACATGCTCAAATCGCAGACGGTGGGATCGTAAGATTGAGTTGCATTTCCAAAGTTTGAACTGTACGATAGGAATTGGAAGACACCTCTACCGAGGAACACATCCTGTGCATTGTAAATCAACATGCAAAATTTACTCAGTTTATTGGCCAAACCCAGCCATGCCATTTTATTCAATTCGTAGTAAAAATTGAAGTATGTTAGGTAGGGCTGAGTTTTTGAAATGATTGTATCCAGGAATATTTCTATTACTCTCGGTTTGTTCGTCAGGAACCATAGAAGCAAATTCTCGGATATCATGCAAGTCATATTATTAAAGTAAGCGGTTAACACTTCTTCCCTGTAATCCATGTAACTCATGCTCTCAGTATCCTGTTTCCAAAGCTCAATGATGATATGATAAACTTTATACATGCATTTACTATCTGGTTTATGTAGTTTGCGAATATAATTTGGGAACCATGTGGGAAACGAGAATAATGTAAATTGATTTGACCTGTTATCGTTATTGTACAGGTACAGACTATAATAATATTTCAATTTCAACTCGTCATTATCTACATTATCAATGCTATCGATAAGTGGTGGTGCACTCATCAGAAAGTATCTCTCTACTTCCGGATAATGTTTGAAAAATCTTAAGTCATCTGAAGCAATGGAGTAACGTAATATTGAAATTAGCACTTCCTCGCATCTCACTCTTTGTCGCATCTTAAAAAGTGCATAATTTATGAAGTAGTGGAGGAAAATAGGTAAATCGTATACAGAGAATTTTTTCACGTACGTCAAATAAGTATTGATGTAATGCCAGTGTCTTTCTCCCAAATTTTCCACGGGTATCATTTTCAAATTTTTCATGAAAGCTATTAGAAACTTGTTCTTTTTGTAAAGGAAACATTTGCTAAATGCGGTTAATACTTCAAGCAATGTATCAGTACAGTTATTCACTTTGCAGCATATAATCATTTTCTTCAAAGTTTCTTCTGATATATTTTTCATAGCCCGGAATCGTTGCAGACTTTCCGATGCGAGTAGATATTCCAGTCTGACCCCAATGTCCAATTTTAACCTATCTTCAGTGGTTATTATCATCACGAGATCTTCGTTTGCGTCAACGAAGCTTCTACAGTAAAGATCCTTATAGATAGTGTAGAACTCGTTGAAACGCTGCTTCTTCGAAAGTGCCAGAAGTGTTTGAATGATCTCTTTAGTAATTTTAAAATCGTCTTCATATTTCGGAAGCATATTTTTTAAAAATATCCTGTAATCTTCAATGCCGTACATAACGATGATTGTCTTAGCGAACTTCACGAATTTCAGGCTGTTCTTCAAGACGTATGCCTTATTTAAATTATAAAAATCACGGAAGGATCTTTTACCGAATATAAGATCTTTGTTCAACTCTAACAGTACTTTATCTTTGCATAGCGCGATGCATAGCTTCTTCCTTAGTTTGTCTTTCGTTACTTTAAAGTATAACTTCAGGAAGGTTGGGTCCTTACGATGCAAGGACAAGAGAGATTTATCATTGAAAGTGATGTGTCTTTCCGTCAGGTACACTTTAACCACCTCCATTGAACAGTAAGGTAGGAAGGGCCTAGCTGATTCAAATCCGAATGCAGAGAAGATGGTGAAGAAAAATATTTCGGGATGAGGAACCAGACGACTTATTTTTCTTATCATGTACAAGCGGTTTATGTAAGATGTTTTCATACACACATCATTTACGAAGTCTCTCAGGCAGATTGTAGAAACGAAATTGATAAATGTTTTATTTCGAACAATTTTACGATTAATGAGTTTGTTTTTACCAAATGACATTTGAAGTAATGTTTTCAATTCACCAAACATAAACAGCAGCTTCGTATAAAAGAAACATTCCTGTAATGTTGATTTATGAACAGGTGCAAAACTCTTGAGAATTAATAATGCATATCTTAATTCCAGCTTCTTCAAATCTCTGCACAATTCTCCAAATAGTTCATTGTGTTCCTTTAGATTTTCACCTCCGAGAGTTGCAAATCTTATTAAATACATTGCAGCTTCCTGAAACAATACATTTACATGAAATAATGCATTTATAATTTTAAAAATACTTTGGATAAAGATGAAAAAATAAATGAATTAATAAACTAAAATATTAAAGAATTAACAATAAAAGTTTATATACATGAATACAAACGATAAATTACTTAATAATAAAATACTCTATTAGTGTCCATGATCTAGCTTTTGCTACTGTAAAAGTAGTTCTCATCTACAAGAATATAATCAAAAATAGGCAACAAACACACAAAATAAAACTACAAAATTGTAAACTCGGATTAATATTATATCATATTTTAATAACATAATAATTTTATTATAAATATTTTATTTTTTTAGATAATCGTAAGAAATTAGATGGATAATGAAAAGTATAAAAAAAATAATAATTTGGTAATTCCAGCAAGTAATAAATTTAAAAAAATCCCTCAGTTCTTTAATATAGATTAAATTTTATTTTTATCAGTGGTTGTATAATATAAACAGTCAAATTAATTATAATTTACATTATTTGAATATATTTTGTTCAAGTTGAAATTATAAATGTAGAAAATTTAAAACACTTACTTCCATAGACATTTCGAATGATTGAAATTTGGACAGTTACACTACACATACGATAAAATATATTTTGAATGGACGACTGAAATATGTATGTTAGAGAAACGATCGACTTCGAAAAGATTAATGGAAACAAAAAATAGTGTAGCAAAAAGTTATTGTAAATGTCGAGAGAACAGCAAAAAAAATATACGTAGCGTGTATCGAGAAATACAATTTAGTGTTTATTCGTTTTTAAAAATTGTGAGCTTATATGTGTAAATAAGTTAAGTGTATAATTACAATCATGGATGTAGTCTTCAATACATTGGGCGGCTGCAATGCGATTGATTACCAAAAAAACTTTGGGAGTTATATTTCCGAGTTGAAGGAATTAAGACCTGGTCATCGTCAAATGGTTATTAATAGAATATTGACGAGAAATATACAAGAGGATATATCGTATGTAAAGATATTATTAATTTTTAATGAATTTGAAAAGTTAATAAATATACTATTTTCTTCAAATTGGATCCTAACGAAAGTTATAATAAAAAATAAGAAGTTTTTGAAATATATTGTTGGTATTAAAAACATATTTATAATTAAAATATGCCCGAAAGTGTCGTACAACTGTAGAATTGGCATTCTAAGAAATCTTGGTAAATTATTAGTTCAAGGACAAGATTCATTTTACGATTTAATTTATGGAAAGTATGGAAAGTCGGAAGCCAATTTAATACTGACGGCGTGCAGCCAAAAAAAAATTCAAGAAATGTACGTGAAGTTCACCGATCGCGAAATGATCAAGTTATACAAGCGATTTGGTTTTAGTATTATGAATTGGTATTACGAGTTGAGTAACGATTTCATACCGGGAAATGCGGTCATCAACTTTTTGGTCAAGAAACAGGATGGCAGTGGTCTCTTAGCTCTCTCGAAATATAATAAGAAACTTGGAAGGAGAGGTATCGGCCTTTTGATAGACAGCAACAAAGTCGATATCATCAATAATCCACGAAAATACCAACATTGGAAAAGATCTATTTTTAGGCACTTGAAGGAAAACGAGTGGATGGCCTATTTCAAGAATCTTTTCCCTATTAACAACCTTGATTTCTCCAGCAGCGATGACATTTACAACAATTTGATTCTGCTGCCGGAACATGGAAGATTCGCGGCGCTATCCACCGGGTACCACGAATTATACAAAAACGAAATTGAAATTTCGGTAGAATCAAAGTTATTAATGGCAATACCTATCGAAAATAGAAGTAAGTTTATTATCAGAAACGATCCAATGTTGGGAGATAGCGCCGTTGTCACATCGACAACTCTATGCAATATCAACTCGCGGAAGAACATCAATTACAGAATCACGATGTACAAGATGGCGATACATAATTGTAAAATAAATAACGATAAAGCAGCTCTCCAATTTATATTGAACCATATTTCAACTAAAGGATATGACTATAGTTTTCCCATACGCGAGTCCGTGTTGCTAGCGCTTAAAGAGCACTTCAAATTGTTGCATCTGAGCGAAAAGCACTGGGATTGTGTGAAAATCATAATAAACGGATTTAAGGAGAACAACGAAACATTTTTTGACCGCGTGTATTTCACAGAAGTTGATTTAATAAAAAGCATTAGAGCGGGAAAAGTGGATTACATTTTATTGAATAAATACTTGATGGAAGGAGGCTGCTTCAGGCTGTGGAGCCTCGAGAAGGTATCTTCAAAGGTGCAAAGACAAATCGCTATGATGATGGGTCAGCTGATTAACAAAGAATACACGGATCAGTCGAATCTCGTTGTGGAATTTTTAAACTTCCTCGAGGATTACAATAAAAAAACTAAGAAGACTAGGATTTCTTATTACGATTACGGTGCATGCTTGAATGTGTTACTCGATCAATTCAAAAATCAGGGCAATTTTTACTACACTTGCATCGTTGAATCAGTCCTATGTTACAAAACGGAAACTTTTGAACAACTGAAACTACAGAAAATGCTTTGGCGACGTTACCTGATGATATGCGATCCGGAGGCGTACAGCCAAAAAGTCATTGTAAATATTTTGATTAATAGACCAGAAGTCATAATGGAAAATGCAAAGAGGATTAAAAAAAATATATTTACAGATTACAATTTTTTCTATGAGTGCGCGAAAATGCACTACACCCGCATCAATAAGTATTTCAATCATATTGGCTTGAAATGCTATAAGAAGAACTTTAGGATTAATATTGAAAAGTACCTCAATAATGGAAACGCAAACGATGCAAATATAGATAATTCATTTTGCAAACAACTGTATTTCTTTTCACTGGCCAGAACCCCAATTCCATACTTTGACTTGGCCATCCAATATATAAACAGCGATTTCGGCAAAAAAATGGCAGCAGTCACCACTAATTTATTGAGGAAGACCCCGCTGGAGAATGTAAACACCGATGATATTCCAATATATTTTACTACCCCATTAATAGATGTGCACAACGCAAGAAGGATTATAGAATATAACACGAATTGCGACTATAAGCAGAGAATCAAAACAGCAATCAACTGCTTTGCGCGTGATCCAAGTGACGAGTACATGCAACTGATTCTTAGAATAATCAAACCGGAATCGCACGCAGAAGTCCTCAAAATATTGCATCGTTTCCATAAAATACCAAAAGAGAAAATTCTCGACTACGCGGAATTTATTTGGTCGGACAAGCAAACTATGACCATGAAAATTGCTTGGAACTTATCCATACCCATGCTGTTGAAACTGAAACACGCCATGCTCCACAACATATTCAAAAGACTTTTAGAAATGTTACCCAGCCAGAAAACCGTTCAATTCATTTGCGGATACATCTTGAGAGATTATAACTTCACATTCTTCTTCAACGCTATGCAATCGACCGAATGGAAAACCAATCATTGTACGGACTTCATTTTGTTTTTATGTAAGGAGATACTGCTATACACTGATTCGGAAAATGTTGGCGTGTTCACCTACATATTTTTGCAAAAACTTCAATTGCTGCAAGTGCCGGAAAAGATGGTTTTCCAGTATCAGATATTTATTGAACTGGTACAAAGCTTTGTCATGAAGTCATTCGAAGATTATATCAAGGACAAGCTACGCGATTTTTTCTATACCTTCAACACGATCCAACATCAGAAGTTATTCGGATTCGAAGCAATACATTACTTCTCCAAGTATATCATAGTCTTTTTGAAAATCATGCCTCTGAAGTCTAATGCAATAAGAGTAGCCCTTGCTAAGAGGATGATAGAAAATGCAAAAACACTTGCGGAGAATTACTTGGCAATATCCTTATTGCCATTGGAGATCGACACACTTGGTTTCGGCGCCGACGTATTAGCAATTTCTCAGAAAATTTTAAAACATAAGGATCCAACATTGAAGATGCTCATGTCACAATATATAAGTTCTTGCGGAAAAAAATAATTTTATTGTTTATTAATGTGTTTTTTTTTCATTATATTAATATTGTCCATTTTTTTAAAATTATTTTCAAATTGTATTGCAATAAATTAACAAAATATAAACTGTCATCAGTGATTTTCGTAAATAAACAAAACAATTTTTTAAATTGTCATTTTTAATTGATCATGAAAGCAAGTGCTTTAAAATCCGACAAAGATTCCCTAAATGAGAATATTTTCTTCAAAGGAATCACCTCAAACAAACTTTTCCTAGATTGGGATTTGATAAGCGAGGTAACTGCTATCACACCTGCATATAGCATCACGGGTGAAAATCGTTTTTGATTATAATCCGTAGTGTTCGTACGAAGAGAGCGTCAGCGCAAATGAAGTCACCAATAACATCACGTTCCTTTGCTTCAATTTCCAATGGATGTTCTTCATGTGTATATGTAACTTTTTTACATACTTTTCGGAGACATACGAAGTGACTTTAAATTTATTTAAACAATAATCTCTATTTCAAAGTTTCATTTTAGTTCTTTTTCGAAAGCAACCTTATAAATGGTTGGTATTTATTCGCTAAATTTTCCGCCTACATTTTGATTGCTTTAGACTCATTCCTTATTATCATTCATAAACTTTCGGCGCAGAATCAATTGAAGGCTCCGTTGAAACCAGACTATACGGGTAAGTTTTACATAAATAGATTATTATTTTTTATTTCTAAAGCATTAACCTATTTCAGCATCAATAATTATTAATATTTTAACAACACTTTTCATGATTGTGGCTACAATCATTCGCAATAAGTATGTTTATATATTTTTTATAATTCTAGTTTTTCTTAGAATGACATTGAAGTTATCTCAGTTCTTTAGTAAGTTCTAATATATAGAAAACACTTATATACACTGATCTAACTAACATCGTTGCAGTTCATTCTGTTGCTGGGACCCAACACCGCATCCTCAGTTTAATAATGAATTTCAGCTTGATATTCATGGTGATCATACATACTTTTGCAACTGTGTGGAAATACATCTGTGTGGTTAGTGATTTTCCTTTTAAATAGACCAATTTGTAATATTTTCTAAAGGGATGCGATGGACCAATCAAAATTGAAATCACCTATAATTGGATTAACCAAAGACAAATGTGGATACTCGCTGAAAAGAGAATCTTTTCAACATGGGATCTCTACGTCGTTTGCGTATTTTATACAATTGGCGCTCTTAGTAGCACTGGGTTTGTTGTTGCATTGGATTTATTTACAAAAAAATATATATTTGTTTTCAATTTACAGATATGGTGGCCCTTCGTCAAGAAACGATACGGAACAAATGGTTATAATTGTAATAATGCTAACTGGGACTTTCTTGATTGAGGGAAGTTTCTTGGGACGCATGGTTAATTATATAATACATAAATATAAATCATATCATAGTTTCGTACACAACTACAAATTAATTATTAAATACATGGTGATAAAGTGAGTGATAGAGTGGTATACGTTATGATTTAATTTTTTGCTTTCTGGTAGGATCAAAGTAATATTCCAAAAGGACTGGAAGTGGATATTAAATTGTATTTCATGAAATATTTGCGTAAAAGAGTTGGCTACATCGAACCTTCGGTCTTCTCGGAACTGCCATTTGGTGTAAAAAATCAGGTGTATTTGGATAAATATTGGTTCGCTCTGAATAAGGTACGTCATTCGCATTTACTTTAATTACTATTTCTAATAAAATTCGCATTTTCTAGTCATTCCTATTTGTCGATGCTCCAGATGATTTAAAAAGGGAAGTTGCCAGCAAGATGCAAACAATTACGTACAGCGCAGGGGAGACAGTATTCGCGTTAGGCCATAACATGAATATGATGATATTTGTTGCAAGAGGTTCCGTGGAAATTTTATCAAATGAAGATACCAAAACGAAGATATTATGTTTGGGAATGGGCACGTCCATAGGCAGCATCAATTTATTATACAATCGAGTGGCTACGCACGAGGTGAACAAAAGAAATGAGACACTCCTTATATTTATAATTTAATTTTCTTAAGATTCGTGCCTCCACTTACTGTGTGATTCATGTTCTTCGAAGGATACATCTTTGGCAAATTAATGTTTTGAGGTATCATAATAATAGGTACACGGCCCATATATTACTAAAAGCCAAGGTAAATCAACATTACTCAATTAACTATTGTAACTAATTTCCATCATTTCTAGATGAAAATAGCTAAAATTAAAATGCATCGTGAAGCGAATATGTGTGTATTTGAATGTAAGGTTTATTTTAATTTAAGCAATCACTTATTTTTCAGCGTTCCAATTGAGCTTGAAGATGTCAAGAGTAGGATTCCAGAAGAAGTAGACATATGGGCTAATATGGGAGATCCTTATATAAACCAACCATACACAATGAGCAAAGTGAAAATTAAAACAAAATTAATATTTTGTTAACTTTAATTTTAGCAAAATTTTAGGTAGCTGAATTGAGTACAACTGACAAAGTGTTCGTAAGATCCACTTGGCCTTGGCTTTTTCAGCCCCATTCTGATGTGATTAGATATTGGGATACCTTTGTCTGCGTCACCATCATTTTCGTAATCAGCCTGTACCCATATTACCTTACATTCATTCCCAGAGACGAATATCCATTCGCGCTCTACATGTTCCAAGTGTTTGCTAGCCTAGTCTACATTATGGATGTACTAATTTACATATCGATTCCTGTGGTCTACGAAGAAGGTTTTTATTTTAATTTAAAATATTGGTTTAATAAATCATATAATAAACAAATTTATTTCAGAATTGGAAACATCAATCAAAAATATCTTTATCAAACGACTCCGCTCTTGGATTTTCCTGCTAGATTTGCTTGCGGCAATACCGATCGTCACTATAAAAGGAATAATAGATCAAATTACGTACATCGATTGGGAGTTAATGGCAGTAATGCAATACAATGCCCTCGTCAAGTTCTTTAAGGTCAGAATTATGATCCCAAAATTACAATTCTACTTTATAATTTGTAGATACTACTATTTCTCACCAACTTGGAAAAGTTGCTGTACGTCGATAAGAAAATGATCATATTTTCCAAATTCGTAATTGTCATCTATTTTGCCAGTGCCATCACAGCTTGTATTTACCATAAAACTTTCTGCAGATTTCTGTAATTAATTACGTTCGTGTAAGACCTTCTTTTCACAATTTTTCATCTTTTTTAAGATATGAATGTAATTCTCAATGGTTTCTTGGAAAACATTGGAATACATTTGGGCATATTGGCTTTTACACGTTAAGTTTGCTTACTCGATCAAATTTATTCTTGATATTCAGCGTAGAGGAAATATATTTGACCATCTTCATGACGATTTTGGCGATGTCGTTGTTCATCTACGTCAATACGAAAATGATTGCCGCTGTTGCCCTGATCGATCAAAAGGCGTAATCATTAATGTTGTTTAATTTGTAAGATTATATCTAGAAAAAAGAATCAATTTCAGTGAAGAATATGCCACAATGATGGAAGGAATGCAACTATACATGAACTACGGCAAGATGAATTTGGTGACGAATATAAGGTTCAACGAATTTCTAACTCTCCAGTGGCAGTATTTCAACGGGGTAAATGAAAAAACGCTCTTCGGTGGATTATCAAAGATTTTGTACGATAAAATCAAAATAAATAGGTAAAATCGACTTGATTGGTCAAACTGAAAATATGAATCATTTTTGTCGTTGCAGATTTGTTTTTGTTTTAGAAAACGTACCATTATTTAAAGGTTTAAAACCGGAAATTTTGAAAGCCCTTGCTCTTTGTTGCGAAACTCATTTCCTTCCACCAGACGAATTGATAGTTTACGAAGGACAAATTATCAAAGATTTATTCATTATAGAAAAAGGCTATTGCGAGGTAATATGTTAAAAAAAGAACGTGAGTTCTGTAAGTTTGAATAATTTTAGATGATCTGTTCAACGTCGAATCGCATGATCAAATATTTAGGACCGATGGACAGTTTTTGTCTAATGGAAATGCTTCTCTGTTAGTCAACATGTTCTAATGTAATATTACCAAATCTTAATTATTGCATCGTAGATAAACCATCTTATTACACTTATAAAGCATGTACGCACGTGTCTGTAATTAAATTAGGAAAGTTTCATATCTTGAGAGACGTATTTTACTGGTATTCTGGATTGCTTGAACAAATCGATAGCATTGTAGTGGAAATGGAAAGATCTTTAGTTAATTAGTTTCAAGTCGTCCATTATCTGCATTATAAACTTTTATTTTATTTTTGTAGACAGTACAGAGATTGTTCAGACGAAACCCATCACTTCTGGATTACGATTTAACAATAAATGCGGAAACAAAATCGTGGTTCATTTTCCCAAAAAATAAGAGGATGAAACTTTATATGGATTATGAAGATAATTTGAAGGATCGTTCGACTAAGTTCTTCTGCAGGTTTTTATTGCTTTAATTGCTGCTTTTTAATGTAATTGTTTTCAAATTTGAGGTATTTCTTAATGAGAAGCACCATTCTACCGGATGGAAAAGTTATAGCTGTATATACAATCATCGATACTATATACATATTTGTCACAGTCTTTTATATACCTCTGATGCACTTTTACCGAACTTATTGGGAACCCATGTTCTTCATAAGCTCTTTATTTGATATTTGGGGATTATTTGATATGTAAGTTGTAAATTTCACTGACAAAATGAAAATTTGCTTTGGGATTTTTCCCGTAGGTATATTCGTCTACATATTTGTTATTATAATAAAAATGGGATATTAGTGTCGCATCCAAAGAGCACAGCACTAAATTACTTGAAAACCAATTTCTTCCTTGATGTTTTGAGCATTTGCCCAATAGAGAAGATATTGGAGTTCGAACACGAAAACGCTTTGTATATTGAAAATTACAAGCTGCAAGTTATATGTACCTTTAATAAACTAATTAAGCTGTACAGATATTACAAAACTAGAGAGAACTCGCTTACAGTAAGGTTGTCATTAATACGGTATATTAATTAAAATACGTTCTAAACAGCAATAAATATTTTAATCTTAAATAATGTTTAAGGACTTTTTCAAATTTAGCACCTATATTGTTAGTCCTTATTCACATCATGTCCGTTTTAATGGTTTTGGGAACTTGTGACTTCGATATCAGCAATGGATATAAAATCAGCGTAAGAAATAACACTTGGCTTCGGGGACAACGTAAAGTTCAAACTATTGCACGATTAAAGACATTGCATGAAATATTCAAATTTAGGTAGCGTCCAGAATGTCGTCGGCAACCCGACTTTGGTGATTCACATAAACTGCTTATTCTGGGTTATCCATAATATGCTTAATTCGCCTTTCAATTCGTGGATTGATTATAACACATTTTCGAATTGGGAGATATTCATAACATGTCTGTGCCTCGTCGGAGGATATTTATTTTTCAGTTACGTATTAGGTCAAATGGCTCGTATACAAGCCACACTCAATCATACACTAATGGAGTACCAAACACATACCATGGAACTGAAGCATTTTATGCAAAGGGAAAACGTAAATCGTAGACTTCAAAAGTTCAGTTGGATAATTAATTTAAAATTTAGTATGATTTACTTGTAACTATTTTTTTAGGCAAATATTGACGTACTTTGATTACGTTTGGAAACGGACCATAGGATTCGATGGTATTAAACCCGTCAAGCTGTGTCACGACGCACTTAAAGAAGACTGGATTGTGAGATACTATGAGCCCGTTCTGGAGAAGGTTCCAATTTTCGAAGATTTATCCTTCATAGCTGGCATTGCAATTGGTATACATTTGCTGGAAGATTACTTCGTGGATAGAGCTATAATAATCAATTTCAATGATATAATCGACAAGGCATACATAATTCGAGCAGGTGAAGTGCAAATACTTAACGTGGATAAAAAATGCGTCGAAGTATTAGGCATTGGCAGCATGTTCGGTAATTTAGACAACGTCGTACATATAAGAAGCATGGTCAAAGTTATCGTAGTAAAACCAGTAGACCTCCTGTACATAAACAGTAGAAAAATGTATGAATTGCTGAAAGATGCTCCTACCATTCGCACGCGATTAATACGTCACATCTTACTCAATTGTCTGGTATGATTAACATCACTATGTTCTTAACTATATGAATGTAATAAGAAATTTTTTTAGACGTATGTAAAAAGCGACACTCCGGTGCATTTCAATGCTGCTGCAATAAATACAGACATTCCCGTCATCGTTCCTTGGTTATTATAAACCATTTATTTTTGGTGCAATCATTTTAATCATTTCAATTTTAGGAGTTACAAACGAACGATGACGTCACCTATAGTGGAATGGTGCTTCATGCTCTGCAATTATGTTTCGATCCTATGGACGTTCTATATTATAGGATTCGAAGTGAAATCCACTTCATACGTTTACCTGTTCATATTCTATATAATAGACTTAACTTATTTGCTGCAAATCGTCAATGACCTCTCCATCAAGAAATGGGTTTCATATGGAAAGATTTATGTAAATAAACAGGCCCTACTTTGGTAAACGTAGCAATATTTAGTAAAGTTGTATTTCAATTCGTTCATTTTAAGGTACCTAAAATATCGCTTACCTTTACATGTGGCATGCATACTACCATTTGAATTATTCTATTTCGTGCAACCAAAAATTATGTGGAAATACGTTGGTTTCCTACGATTAAATAGAATATTAAAATTAGTAAGCTGGTAACCTCTTTGCAATTTAATACCTATTCTCTTATTTTCTAGTTTAGAATATTTAATTTCCTGCAAAAGTACATGGCTATCAATATGATTCTCATGAATCTATTGGGAATAGTCGCCGGACTCTATTTGTTCATACATTGCAATGCGTGTTTGCTGTATGCTATTTCCTGTCCATATAGAAATTGTGACTTTGAGACGTGGTTCGGAAAAACCACTATTGCGAATGGCAAGAAAATTAAACGTAAATTATAGGAAAATGAAAGCACTTAAATTAAATAAAACTTATTGAATTATTTAAGGGTACAATTGCAACAATGCCTACATATGCAGCTTGCATTTTATTGCATCGTTGGTCAGTCACACTTGTTACGGAAGATTCAGGCCAACTCAAGCGTACGAAAGATCCATTATTGCCATCATGGCTGTAATTGATAGGATTTTGCTGTACTATTTCATTGGACAAATTTACATAGTCGTTAAACAGCTGTCATTTGCAATGTTGAAATTTGAATACAATCGAAACGAGTTGCATGTAAAGGCAAAGATTGATAGTATCATAGCGTCTACTTAAACCAAATTCCGTTCTAGTATTTTCTATCGTATTCAATGGTATCTCCCAGGCTTATACATAATGTGATTAGATATTTCAACAATCTATGGTTGTATAGCAAAGGAAGACACATACCCTTGTTCCTCGAACGTATGCCAATGCATCTGAAAATGTCGCTTAAAGTATCAATTTACGGACATCACATTTTTAATAATCCAGTGATTACATCAAACTAAATAAATAAAATACATCGAATAATATGCATGCATTCCTTTAAACAGATTTTCTTAAATTGCCATCCGGATTTCCTGCGACAAGTTGCCGGCGTACTAGAAGTACGTGTATTCTTCAGTGGAGATACAATCTGCAAGCAAAACGAAATTAACCAAAGGATGTATTTCATCCAACAAGGAAACGTCGATGTGTTCGAGTCCAATAAGTTTGAAGAAACTAAAGTTGATGAACTCTGGTCATTAGATTGCTTCGGTTTGGTAAGTAAATTAAGCTAATAGAGTTTCATTTTATTATTATTATTATTCACTGCAGATGCAAGGATTATTTGAATTCTTTCCTCATAATTACAGCTTTAGAGCCACCACCATTACCACAATTGTAACTCTAACGTTGTGTAATTGGAAACCAATGTTGGTCTTTTTTCCAGCATCGAAGTTAGAAATTTACGACAGGTTTTGTATGGATTACTTAAATCAGGTAGTACTTATCTTTCGATGCTTTCAATCCTTACTGATATATAATTAATTCCAGCTCACTGAACAAACTTAATTATTAAATTATTTAGATTCGTGATTGAATAAACAAGTTTCTTTAACCCTTTTCAAAAATGCCTTTATTTTATACAATTAGTAAACAGAAACCGAAAGAATAATAATTATACATCAAATATATTTTTTTTTTGGTTTCATTTTCTTAAATGTTGTGTGTGGTTTCATTGAAAATGTTAAACATTTTATATCTTAACCTTTTCGTGTAGTAACAAGGGATTATTATCTAGGTACACCTATTAAATAAAATATAATTATAAAGCCGAACTTGGGCTCACAGAGCGACCAAATTATTACCTTTAAAATATATAATATTCTATACGCTTGCTTATGTATCATGTGTGTGTTGTGTATGTGTGTGGCTACAGTTTTCATTTTTTAAAATATAAAAAAAAATATTGAAAGCAATTGGAAAAGATGAATCGAGTAGTTCATAAGGTAATAGAAATTTGACATTGCATGAATAGACATAATATTATGAAGGAACTACTAGAACTGCCCTTATAGTAAAATAGTATATAATATAGACACCCTGTTAATTTAATGCTTCGGAACGGAAAAGGATTTAACTTTTTTCAATTTAAATGGCATCAATATCGAAATCCTCCCCTTCATCGTCTTCAGCCTGGGGTTTCTTGGGTGCAACGACTGGTTTAAGTGGAGCGACTTGTGCACGGTCGTTATACTCAATTTCAACGTCACTTTCTTCGTCTCCCTCAGTACTATCGGATTCCTCCTCTTCTGCTTCCTTCAGCCATTTCACAAATGGAGCAGCCTTGTTATGGATCTCCTGAGACACCTCTTTGGATACATACTTTTTAGAGACCTAGAACATTACAACATTTTGAAATAAATTATATTTTTATATTATTTTCGTAATGTTCCACTAACCTTCTCAGCCCAATCTATGATAGCTGCTTCAGCAAGTATATCTAAATCATAGAGAAGTTTCAGCAAGACCGACACTTTTGACATCAATACTGACTTATGGAGTTCAATGACTTGTTCCAAACCACCGATGAAGTACTTCTGAGCTTTCTTATCATTCAAGGTGAATCTCAACAAAAACATCCTGTATTTTTTAGCTTGAGCCAGGGCATTTTGATCGAAAAGAAGCTCGGCTAATAATAGCGGTGCTTTAGCTCTAATCTCCAAGCGCTCGGCCTCGCCCAACAAATCCTTTTGGACTTGTACTACCTCCAATTCACCTGAATCGCGCTTTGCTTTCATCATACCATAAAGTATATCCATTCTTTCTTTCTCAGTTTTTTCTAAATCATCATTGATGGTCATATTCTTTGCTCCATCTGTCAAGTCTTGCATACGCGCCCTTACTGCTTCTTCGGAAACATCGACTGCCCACTCTGTATTATCTTCATCAGCATTGTCAGCCATGGAAGTATCACCCGTGACATCTGCTTCATTCTCATCACCTTCTCCATTGGTTGCATCACCATTGGCTTTCTTGCTGCGCTTGGAACGCTTGCCTTCAGTTAAGGACGATCCTTGAGTAGCGGGATTCAAATTCGGCGGATTCTTTAAGATGTATGTAATTAATTTATGGTTTGATTCAATCATGCCGTGATAACCGCAAGCTTTGCAACTTTGTGAGATTGTGCCTCGTTTTGGAGAGACGTTCAAATCCGTTTCCGGATTATCGCATTCTGGGCACAAAACAAATCTGCAAATAGAAAAACATAACCGATTAAATAATCTGCTCAGTTGTATGTGGCGTATCGCGTTACGTACTTTCTGATAAATCCGTCGAGCAAATCTTGCAATTTGCTGGCATCGTGTGAACCGTTCACAATGAATCGCTCGTTCTTGAAGTCAAATTGCGTTTGGGCTCCCAACTCGCACCCAAAGTATTTAGTGGGATATGTGGGAGGCCTGCTCAAAGCTTTAGCCACCTCGGCCATATTGACAATTACAGTTTTGATGCCATTGCCTTTGCCCTCCACCTTCGCCTGGATTCTTGGCATTTTGTAGCGATAGAACACATCGCTCACGTTCCTGTTTACGTTGACGCTGCCCATTTTGGCGCTGTTCTGTTGATCCAATTAACAAAATAAAATGTTCAGCTCCTGCTCTCCGCACCCTGCTAGAAGTAATTGCACCGCTATTCCGTTTGCCTTTTTTGGTGTTGATTATGAAAGTTGTTGTTATGACGCTCGGCTCCTCTTTAATGATGATAGGATGCTCGTTTCCTACGTCTGACGGTATTTTTGATTCCGTAACTGCCAGTCACGTTTCTCTAAAAGGCTGCAGCTTCCGATGTCTATTGGATGAAAATTTTGTTTTCCTGCGAGCAAATTCGATTATTAGTTCTCCTGTATACTCACTAATTGATTCAATTAAAAAGCCTCTTACCTATAACAGGTGGTGGGCTGTCGCTGCGAAGTCATGCACCCCGCCTGCCCAGTACCTGTACTCCCAACTATGCCTTTGTTCAATAATGTCTCTGAAAACAAAATAAAAATATTGCATTAAATGACGCTTCCTTCGACGAAACGCGTATACAGCAAATACATTTTGCTTTCTTCCTTCACGTAATACTGCTGACAAACACTGTGAAACATTTATTATTCACAAATAAAAGCAGCATCAGATTGACAGAAGCAAACAAGTAAACATTCGAGAACGCCAACTTGGATCAGCAATATTAGGGTATACACACAAAAATCAACAATAACCTTCGTATATTTCTGATCTACTAATGAATATATATTTTAAAATATTATAGAAATTATAATGAATGATTTAATTACCATAGTCCACGCACGATAATTTTATGCTTGATTTGTATTTATGATTATATCCTCTTTCCTGTGTACTCCTCTGATATATACAGCTTATTCCCGTTTCAACATATTATTTGATGTATAATTATTATCTCCGACGATTTCATGTGAACTAAATGCATTCATACTTTTTGACGACCATCCGATTTTTCCCGACTCATTTGGCCCGTAATGGTAGCAACATCCAAGGTCCCAAACATACTTTAGGAAGAATTTTCAAAATAAAATAATAATAATTAAAATGTATAACAACTGTCATGACTAAATGACAGATCGTAAGCCAACTCCATTTTTGTTTGCATATACTTTGACTAATTAATTAATATTGCAAATTATTACTTTTGAAATATGGTCGTACTCTATTAAGATAAAAAAAATCTTATTAAGTAAATGAATTGATATTTATTTAGACGGAGCTTAATACAATTGTATTCCGTTTTATTCTTTAAACTGCAAAAAAACTACCTACGGGAAGGTTGGGAGGCAACATCGATTTAAAGAACTGTATTTCCTCAAAAACCGTGGTCGGACATATCCTGCAATCTGCAGTGAATTAGCAATTCGGGCACGATTTAGCAGCGCTATTCGGGTGAATGCTGACTAGGAAGGATATCGAAGCTTACCATGACGCGAGGTTCGCACCATGGAAGCAGCGGCCAATCGCCTCTTCAGCGAGCAGCTGGTGAAGTCGTTAACGCCGACCGGTGCGACGATGGTTGGGATAGCACCGTTCTTTTCACCGCACTGACTGACACGTAGACAGTATATTCAGTCAGCAACCACCGACGACGCCGCCGCCGCTGCCACCTCTTGGATAAACCGCCTCCACCGCACCCGCACAGACGCGTCAGCTGCTCCAGTATCGATCACGTACGAAAATTCTGCGACACCGACCACGCACAATCCGATACCAAAATAAGCTATAAAACTACGAACGTACAGCGAACGCAAATAAACATTTTATAAGCAAACTTATTTTTCTCTCCTTCCTTCCCAGCCTCATAAATCAATCATATGTATGCATTAGCTACCATATAACAATGGTCAACAAACAAACGCAAAATCGATGCCAAAATATAAAAAAATAAATAAATAATCATTGTATTATTGATTTAGTACAGATCAGGGGACAAACTTCGCTACCGATAACTTTAAATGAGATAATAAACATTTATTCAAAACTTATACAAAGCTGTATGTATATACTTTTACTGCATTGACATTTGAAATACTGCAGATACTATTTCATCATGACGAACAGAACAATAAAAGTCTACCGGAAAACGAATACTCCCTACATCATAAAGGATTTTACTTGTATACATCCGCAGTTCAACCCTTTGCTTGTGCCAATAAGTATATACGCCCTTCTCTGATTATTTGTCATAACCCTGACAAACATTTATTAAGGAACATCCAATTCTCTAATCTATTTAATTATTGGATTTGAAATGAGAGTCGCGTCCAAGTTCATAATTCTAAACAGCATACGAAAGTTAAACAATACGTGTCTGGGATTGTATTTGAATGGGTGACTAATACAGTATTTTATGTATATAACCAATATGTGGTAACATTAAAAATAAGTCATTACTTTTGCAACATTATTATGACTAAAAGTAAGAGATAGCGAAATCGTGTCAATAATAAAAGACTAGATAATTTGTTTGATTGTTGTGTGGCTCGAACCACTTCCTGTTTACAGAGCAGGAGAACCGAAGAAAAGTTTTACTGCAAGCACTGCACTGTCGACGTTGAAAAATTAGCCTTCAATTTATAACTATTTTAATGCAGATACAAATAACTTTTACATTTTAGTGCATGCATACTTAGATATAACTTTATCATTGATTACGAACAACGTAGAATTTAAACAAGAAATTGCTAAACAAAAATTACTATAGAAAAGACGGATAGCTATTTTTTGTTGTTGTTAACTTTCTATTTGCATCCAATCATTATATTAATTGAATATATATCTTACATAAGTGGTTTTCACATCTACGAGAACTGCTATTGAATATTATAAATTATAGCTGCACGGGACCAGAACATATCCACAATTATAAGATTTATTTCTAAAACAAATTATAACCCTTTCTAATTCTATATGATAAAAAGTGTGAATTATATATTTTCATTGATGCATATTGTATGCTTTTTGCATAAATGATAATGACAATACTTGACAAACATAGACAATTTACAAAGGAGTAATATCTAACTTATTAACAACTAATACTATCACCAATATCTTAAAGAAGATTTAGATAACAAAAAGGCACTTCACGTTTCGTTCTAATTACGTACGTCTAAAGTAGATTATCCACAGTATTCTCATTATATATATTAGCCAGTCGATTCTAAAAGTATCTGACGCAGATTGGAATGTATTAGAGACGTCATAGCGAAACAACTTTCTTCGTTGATTGATGATCACTGCATCAAATTGTGTTAAAGCATTAACATTCTGTGTTTAAAAGTAAATATACGTGTTTTATACTATGTTTGAGCAAGCAAATTTCAGAAACACCACGTTGTAAATACTTGGTAAGACGATAACCTAAACAACTGTATAATACGATATTGAAATAAAATCTAATTATATAAATGACGTTACGGATATTCTCCGTAAGCGTGTTCCAGAATTATCGAATACATAACAAATCATGTTAAAAGCTGTTCAAACGAAAAGAAAAAAAATATGTTTATAATTCAGCAATTATTTAACGAACCACATTATTTTTAATAAGATCAAGATTGAACGAACGAAATATGTATGTTCGTTATTGAAAACGCAGTTGAAATGCATATGCTAAAGTCAGCATGAACTCGTGCAATTTACATTTACGGATCAGTTCGTGATGGAGTTATATAATGATTGGATATCTTTTTGAGAGAGGTTTCCCTGCAAACGTAGGTTCTCCTGAGAATATCACAAGAAACCTGTTCGGATGTGTGCGAAAAAAAAAGTAAGAAAAGAAACGGCGGCTCTCGTAATCCGCGCACGTAAGAAAAATGCACGGAATGCGAAATATACCGAGTATTTAAAAGATAATTTCATTTTAAATGTTTGAATTAAGATTTGTAGTACTTTTTATGTATCGTCTTTTTCTAATGACAATAGCAGAGTGAATAAAACTTAACATCTTTGAGAGAAAATAATCGGATTGTGTTAATTTCAATAATAAACAGGCAACGATTAAAGGTCAAAACGGTTGTTTGTTTGGTTAATTAATCGTAATCGCATTGTTTTTATCTATGTTACATATTTTATCATTTATTGGGCGAAAATATTCCATCTCGAGTAAAGATTATGTTCATATTATAATTATATGTGTACGATGGAAAACATAACTTTGCCACTGTTCTTATTTGTTCATAAGATAAAAAGAAAAGCAAATAATACACGGTTATATAACTTTTCCTATTGCTCGTCGTTAAAATTCGTATAAATAAATATTAGTAAGAATATGGATATTTTTTTCCTTCCATATATTTGCATACATAATGGCGATATTAATTCATCCATATGTTTACCATAGAACAACTCTGTCACGCTACGAAATCTTACCTTTGTGTGTTGCTAAAGTCATATAAGATGTTTGCGCCCTATTGGACGGTTTACTATTCACCAGAAAAGTAAAACAAAAGAACAGTCCTTAGATGGGGGTGGTAAATATATAATGAAGGGTTAAAAATTGCGGTTAGTTTGATATATATACAAAAATATATAAAACTCCCTCTGAAGGATTGGATAGGTCTGCTGGATCTGTAACAGAGCAAGATTAACGTTGCAATTAATTAATAATTCGAGTGGATGTTTTTATGTTATTAGAAAGTGTTGGTAGCGAAAACGTTCAGCTGTTACTAACTTCATCCTAGTACGATTATTTAAATATTTACATGAGATGTATCAAATTAAAATAGGCTTTTTATGAAGGGTGAAGAAGGCTTATGTACGTGCAGTAGTAAATGGTTTCGGACCGATCGATGCACATGACTATTAAACTTTCCATCTGGCATATAGTGAATGAATTGCAGGTTATAACTTAAATGCGTTTCACTTTCACTGAAAACTATCGGAAAGTTTCTGTGCATTAAAAGTCGAAAGTGGCCATTCCAAAAACACAAATTATGATGATATCGAGATGCATGCTCTATTTATAGAACATCCCATGTGATTAGTAAAATAATTGAATGCAATACAGTTAATTGGTTTTGCTACTTAACATTTTATACGTTGTTTGCATGTGTTCTCTTTTATTTTGCTCTGATCTTCAGGCTTCGGTCACTTACCACAAAATTCCTTTCGTCTTGACAATCTGTACCAGAAAATTGGTTGTGGAGGTGGCGACGACACGCAGCACCTCGTCAATGGACACAAATGGACGGACGAAAATCAAGCTGCTTCGAATGAACTAAAGCGAAAATTAAAATAGAAGAACATCAAAAAGGCAACGCGGGCCAGTATATTTGGGTTCTTGATGTTTGTATCGCTTTAAGGCTGTGTTGCACTTTTAACAACTGAACTGTTGCAACTCAATACGTTCGCCATATGTAGAAGGAACTGCTTCGAGCAAACGCCGCCAGGTGGCCGTTACATGGCGCAAAATCAACCCCGATCGCAGGCAATTTGATTTCGGCGACTGCGACAATCATGATAAAGAAAATACTGCAGCAATATAATTGTACATTGTTCCACGCGATTTAACACGTAACAATACTATCTGACGCACTTACAAAGTTGTTTGTATTTGCAGAGTTCGTCGGATGTTTTTATAACATCCAATGATCAACATCGATTTAATCTTTTTTGCATTTTTTTGCAGTTTCCTCAGGTGGTAACATTGATTGGAAAGCGAATTTCTCAAATAACATTGTTAATGACTTCCTATTTCGGACACGATTACCTAAAGCAACGAACCACAACATTACCTATGATAGAAACAACTGAATAATTAATAAATATATATATAGGAAACGTAATTTTGCATGCTAACAGATAACAGTGGAAAATTCAAAGAAATATTTCCATCATGATCTATTGTAGTCTAATTTTATTATATAGAATAAAATGAAAATCAAATTTATAATTTAAAATTTTTCTATTTTTAGTGATTGTCTCTTTTCTTACAATCTATTGCCTAAGCAATTTAGTGGAATAATTTAGTGTATTGTATTATAATATAATTCACCGACATATTGACATGCGTTTAGATTGTATAATTTTTTTTCAGATGTTCTTCAAGTAAAATTACATGCAAATGCTTTTTTTCAAGAACTTTCAATATTGTTTTCATTTTCAAATAGTTGCTCATAGTTATGGGAGCTCTTGAAGTATTTCAATATTGAAGTTACTTTGTAAATTAGAAATGATAACAGTTTGTAGTTTGTTAACTAACGAATGTTCCAAATTTATCTTACAAGCCAATATAGTTTGTTGTACAAGCTTTTAGATGCAGAAATTTTGGGTTAAATAAGGACATAATACATTATTTGTAGATTAAATAACATAGTACCGACATTAGTATTTTGTCTACTTTCAACTTTTACTAATCGATTAAGAATAAAACGTATTTTGAATAAACATCGACTATTCCAATAATTATTACTTATTTTGTAATTAATGTAAGCGATATTTCTAAAAAAAACAAAGGAAAATGTCATAATGACCAGTATAGAAAGTGGTGCGTTCAAGTGTCACATGGACAAAATCTCCAAATTGAAATGTGCAGCTGCGACTATGATTGCGAGAACGACTGTTGTCAAGAAACTTTGAATGTATTCCCCGTGGTGTTGCTGATTTTAACAATTATCTGGACATACTATGTATACGTCTACGAAATGTGCGTGCGGCTTATCGAAAGCACAACGAAATGTGCAATCTACTTGACGTTATTCCATCTACTCTTCATCCCATTTTTGATTATGTACTTTATAGCCATGTTTCACAGGCAGTGGCTAGTACCGGAAGAATACCAGTTCACCTCAAGCTTTTACAACCGCTTGATGTCAGCCCGAAGCACCACGGAAGAATATAACATACTGTACAATTTCGTTCAAGACAACAATTTTCTAATTTATACCAGATCTAAAAACGGCAGCTTTAGGTAACTATTGTCGATGAACTATCACTTAATAAGCATTAGATATTGTTGTTAGGTATTGTACGGAATGCAAACTTCTGAAACCGGACAGGACGCATCATTGTTCCACGTGCGATGCGTGTGTAATTAAGATGGACCATCATTGTCCGTGGATTAATAACTGTGTGGGCTTCACGAATTACAAGTATTTCATAATATTAGTGATGTACGCGATGATATTCTGCTTCTTCTACGCGTCCACCACGTTTGAGTACTGCTTGCATTTTTGCTTAAACTTTGAAACAAGCAAATTGAGACAGCTTAACATCGTTTTGGCGTAGGTATTTATCTCCGGGTAAACAACTTCCTCTTTAATTCTTCCATTCAGCTTCTTTGCGACTCTAGCGCTTGCCGTTGCGCTGCTTGCATTGTTCATATACCACTTGAGGATGATCTTCAATAACGAAACAACGGTAGAGTCAATACATGACCCTCATTTCGAGCCTGTGCCCGGTGTATCTAGAACTACATACGACAAGGGATGTGTAGAAAACTTCGAGGAGCAATGTGGATGGAATTGCTGCTATTGGTTCCTACCAGTATTGACAGCAGACGGAAACGGAGTTGAATTTGATATAGTTAGATATAACCTTAGGCGGACGTGAAACGTGGTTATAATTATCATATTGTAAGAACAAATCATTTGGTTTTATGTAAGAATTTTAATAATTATATAAAGATAATAATCATTCGTTATAACTTGAGTGTGTTCTAAGTACTAAAGCATTATTATATAAACAATATATAGAAATAAAGAATGTTATTTTAGGATTTTTTTTCTTAAGGACTAATACCACAGCCTGTATGATTGGTTATGTTTAATGATGTTACAGTTTATCTTCGGGAAGCAACTGAGATTCTTCCCCATTGCTTCCCTTCCAAGCATTCTTAATTGTTACTATGATCGCAATAATTGCAATAAAACATCCAATGCCTATCATTCCATAAGCAGTGTAGTTTCCAATTTGTGGAAGTAATAAGAGAAACTTGATTTGACTAGCATATTCATCGGTTAGAGTTGCCGTCTGTTTGAACCATAGCATTGGAATCATCATCTTGGGTGCCTTTTTAAACATACTGTAAAGTAAACATAGTGAAGTATAATTTTTTCATACTGTTGGGAAATTAAATTTAGACTTACTCTATATGAGTTATCTTATCGACTAAAATATTGATTTGGAATTGAGCATCAACTTCCAGAGGTACTCCAGTGTTCGGTTCAAGCGACATTTTAAAAGAATAGTCGGAACCGTTTGGATCCAACCCATTGATTTTACTTAAGTACCAAGGGTCTGCATGTTTGAAATGTGGGTAAGAAACAAAGGCTGGTGCTCCAAACTTGCACTTGGATACATCTCGAATTCCGCTGGGAAAGACTTGTACGCCGTTGAAACATGCTTGCTCCGGGTATTTGGTACCATTATCGAAAATGTAATCGGTACCAACATAAGACTTTCCTTCTATTCCAGCTACTGATGGTATATCATCTGATTGAAATAACGTAATAGAACTGTAAAAAGAAAAAAAACATTACATTCTACTAATTAAATTTTCAATAATATCGCTATTGGTCTTTTAACATGTTTTAAAATGTACATTTACATTTGTGATGGCCTTGTATATTTTTTTCAATAATATGAAAACCGGATCAATTACTTTCAGTCTTGTAATGATATTTACCTGCAGATGTCAGGACTAAAAACAGACACTTTATTATACTTCTTAACTGGTGGCCAAAGTTCGCCGCTCGTTCCATTAACGAAGCCGCAATAACTTGGGTATGCGGGACTCTTAGGTTTCCCATTCCATTCCTCAATAATTCCTAACAATTCGATGTCATCCCTGCCGGTGTACATAGTAAAACTCCCATCATATGTAGCCGAATTATTTCTCTGTAAATAATTTTAATGTAATGTTACCTCAAAAACTATCAATGTTATTAACGAACCAGATAAAACCAGCCAAATTTATCAAAAGGCATATGGATCGGTATACTGAAATTCTTCAAAAGGTCGATCAGCTTATCATCGAAACCGTCAAACATCCATTGTCCGGATGTCCTCGTTATTACTACTTTCTCAGTTTGCCCCAATAAGAAGTTTAAGCCTTCTTTTATGAGCGCCGGGAAATTCCTCGCAGTATAAGCAGCTGTCTAAAAATGAATTATTTTTTTCTTTGTCCAATTGTAAAAATAATTGCTAACTCACCGTCGCAATAACATTCAAATTCGTTATTTTATCATCCAAAGTACCATTGGACAGATCCTCTTGAAAATACCACCTTCTTTCCTGCATGAAAGTTATTGTGTCGTTAGGATTCCATGTCATATTAACACGCTTGTGATGTTCCAAAAACACGTATGGTCCGCACTGCTCGAACTCTGGTTTTAATTTCCAATCCTTGGTTGCTTCTTCAGCGTTAGTCCAATTGTAGAGGTATATTTTTAAGTACATGGGGATCGGCGTCTCTTTCCACATATTATAACCTTTAGAAGTATTGGACAAACTCAATTCCTGAAATTTCCATTAATAAATTACAAACTAATTGATGTATATGAACATATACTTACATCGTGTAATATATTTGTGTACATTCCATCCCAGTAGGCAACAGTCAAAGATCCGAGTATCAGGAAAATAACTGCCACGACGAAAGCCGTGACTTTCATGCAAACTGGTGTACATATCGTCATGACTCTTTGCTGTATTCAAGTAAAATGTAACAATATAATATTATCATTTATAAGAGGACCTTATCTAAGAAATACAAATACTTGTTTTAAAATAATCGCAACGTGTAGACAATAATACTTTAATCAGATTTGTACCGATATTTTGCATCTACACTTTTAAAAACAAATTCTTCAATAAAAAAAAATAAAACAATTACCGGAACATTTTGATTGTTATGATAAATTACAATGTATAATAATACTAGTTTCGTAGCTTGATCATTTCAGAAAAAAGAATAACGAGAGGAAACAATCAAATTTATTTAACTATTTTTGAATGGATACATTTCATAAACCGAGTATTGACCAGAAGGAAGGTCATACCATGAATTACGAGAATGTAAACTATTTGGCTTGTTATATCATTAATCTATTGAAGCTATTGTGTGCACTAAATTATATGAAACTAGTAACTTCAATATATAGATTGTAAAAATGTTTGCTTCGGTTACTTGCCTTCAGTACAATGTTATTTCTTATCAGGTATAGTTTAGCATATATAGATAAAAATTAATGACAATAGATATATTTAAACTGCGTAATAACAGACACTTTATTATTAACTTTTTTTATAATGCCAAAAACAGTTTTTTTTTTGTAATACATGATTTCTTCCTAACTGGCCAATCGACCACTAAATTTCAGACATGAAATTCTCTACAGTCGGGTAGAGTTAACTCTTTGAGGGGCCAGAATTTCCTTAATTTCTAGATCCAACAAATTTCTAAACAAGTGAATCAACATATGATATGACCTATCAAGATTCATCCTTTGACATACCAACCAAATTAAAGGATAATTCCTCTTTCCTGGATATTTCCTAGAAAATTATAATAATGCATGTTCAAAAGGTGGGATAATGCGTGTCCAGAGTTAATAGAAGAAGATCTATTATTTTTATTAATTTAACATGTTATCTAGCATAGATTATACATTTTTGCAAAACTGTAATTGTTTACATGTTATTTTTTTATTTTCATTCTATTTTTTTTTTACATCCAATCACATCTATTTTCACATCGATTAAAATATCATGCATGGTTAACTAAAATAATACTATTTCCATGGTGACTGCATATCTATAAAATTTATTATAATAATTATAAAAAAATACGCAAGTGCAAAGTTTTTGAAAAATTGTTGCACTCAATTTAGACAGTTTATATTTTTTGAGAATTAATCGTCATTAATTTTACTGATTATTTGTATACATCAGATTTATAATGAATACATGAATGTACTTATTGTAAAGTATCATTCATATAATATATAATAATTGAACATTAAAAGTATGTATTCAAACTGCATATTATGTAATAACAAAATTTATTAATTTGACTCACAGTCTAGGTAACGCAAGAAACAAGAAACTTCTTTTTTTTAATTTACACATTGGAAAGACAATCAAGTATATTTCGGAATTTCCAATTCATTTAAATAAAATAACAAAATTACTTTATTCTGAATTAATATAAGTTGTTGTTTATAAAATATAATCTTACATAAAGATATTTATAGAGATAATATGAAAATGCAAATAATTGTTAATTTGCGTCGAGAAATATATGTTTACCAAATATAAGCAGCAGAAGATAATAAGACTTGCACGAACAACAATCGAACAATAAGTCAATTAGAACTCTCACGAAATCTCACTAATTGTTAACTTACATGACTCGTTTAAAGAAAACACTACTTACACTGCGGAAGAAGCTTATATAATTGAGGCCAATAAGAAAGAAACACGATGATTTTAATGCGTTTCGAAAGTAGCTCTTTCACCACCGCAACGCAACTACCATTTGTAAACTTATATGCAACAATTTATTTATTTATCAAATAACTAAAAGAACAACAAATGAATCACGCAATATTTTTTTGTTTTCGTTATACTGAAAAATATGTATACATATTTCGTACTTTGGATCATAGAAGAGACATACACTTGCATTACACATGCAACTTGCTACTGTTATCAACAAGTGATACCAGTGCCAAGTCAGATATTAATTATACAAACAATGAGAACAGTTTTTGAATTTATACATTTCGTTCATAAAATATTTTTGTAGGCAAATTTTGAAAATGATAACAAATGATAATAATGGCACAGACTGTACATAACACACTGTACATAAGATGACCTTAACTGAACAGTAGGATGATTTATGGATTTGAATATTGAGATTAACTTCAAAATATATCTAAATATTATTTACAAATAGTTTCTAATCAATAGAATCTTCTGTATATTTTGAATTGGTAAATATTTTATCAATGTTACCAATATAATCCAAAAGGTGCAAAGAATGTAATTGCAATCAATGCTTACCCAAATAAAATGGATGCAGTTAGTACATATGCCAAACCACTCGTTTTCCTGGTGATGTTATATTTACGTTTTTCGTATCTTCAATACATGTTTTTCTTTATCATAGATGATTCACCCCTGACAAAGGTTAAAAACAGACTGAAAAAATAATAAAAACAAAGTGAATGCAATTATTAAATTTTGAAGGTTAGTGTCAATATTACCAACTATAAAATTGGTAACATCAATACCAATTGATAATTATTTGACAAATTTAAAAAAAAGCACTTATTTGGTAGTTACCAATCAACATTTATCAATTTGAATTGATGAATGTACTGTTTATAAATATTTTCTTAATAATACTTTTAAAGGAGAATTAATTTAACTTATTGTCTTTTAGCTGATATTACATAAAATCCATGTTTATAAACAATGATTATTAGATTGATAACATTTTATTTGACCTCTTTTTATTGATCGAACGACTTTTATTTGACATTTTCAACCGAAAGAAATTAGAGTCAGTTTAGTTGCCTAACCCGCTTCACGCTTTTTAGTCCTTAGTTTGCTTTAGTCCTTTAGTCAATAAGTTCTGAAAACACGTCATACCTTTTAGATTTATTTCAGTTTACAATAATAGTCGACCATCCATATCAAATAATAGCAATGGCAGGGAAAATATCTGCAATGAAAATAATCAAACAGACCAATAAAGTTAACACTGCCTCAGTTATTTTCTTCCATGGTTCAGGTAACTAAACATTTCCATTGGTCCATCAATGATGATTCAATTAACAAACAATCCTTATTGGTTATTTCACATACACCAATGAACCAATGGTTATTCTCAAGTAATTGAATTTGATTTGTTTATTTGAAGGTGATACTGGTCCTGGAGTTCTCGAATGGATGAAGTTTTTAATAGGTGATTTTTCTCAACCTCATATCAAGTTCTTGTTTCCATCAGCACCAATGAGACCATATACACCTTTAAATGGAGCTGTAAGTTTAATTTAAAATTATAAAATTTTATAAAATAATTATTATTCCGTAGCAAAGTAATGTATGGTTTGATAGATTGAACATAACACCGGATGCACCTGAACATACTCAAACTTTGGATTCCATTGGAGAAGAGGTAAAGAAATTGATACAAGCAGAAGTGAACTCTGGGGTACCTCTTGATAAGATAATAGTTGGTGGGTTTTCAATGGGTGGTGCACTTGCTTTGCACACAGCATATCGAACAATCCCTGGATTAGCAGGAGTTTTTGCCTTGTCATCCTTTTTGAACAAAGACTCTTTGGTTTATGATGTATTGAGGAAGAATGGTCCATCAAAAACTCCACTCTATATGTTCCATGGTGATAGGGACACATTGGTACCAAATACATGGGGGTTGGAATCTTTTAACAACTTAACAGAGTTGGGTGTTAAGGGAGAATATGTCCAATTGAAGAATACTCTTCATGAATTGAAAAAGCACGAACTGGAATTATTGATTTCCTGGATCAGAAAACTGTTGCCTTACGAAAAGGCTGTTTGATGACGGGTCTTTTTGATGGTAGTTTAATGGAATTTCATAAAATAATGATAATAAATACGAATTCACTGCCGGTTTAGAATGAACGGGAAACTAATTGTGATTAGGTCAATATTGTTAATAGGAGGCTTTATGAACTGTTAGAAATATTTTAATATTATATATATTTTATGAATGTTTAAATTATAAGGAATTGTTAGGTGGTGTTTGTCTAGGTCGAATAACGAATGTCGTTTTACGTCAGATATACTTGTTTTATTTATTTTAATATTCCTTCCTTCTCTTCCTACACATAAAATTGGTTTCGACAGAAATATTTTGTTATAAATGGGAATTTTAACTCGTTACATTGAAAGCTTTCATTTGTCTATAAGTTACATTAAATTTAACGTTGATTGAACTACACATATTTTCTTTCTATTTATATATATATAAAAAAGTTAAAATACTAAAGCACATTACAATAATATATAATATAAGACTAGGGTTGGACAAAGTGATCTAAATATTTGCGATCACTGCACAATCTACTTCACTTATTTATACACAAGAGAAAATATATAATAAAAGAAACAAACAAAAAATCATATAAAAAATAAAAACGCGAAGATTTTATAGATTTCTAATGAAGGGTAATTGGGGGGAGAGGGGTGAGGAGAGGATTTACGACAGATATATTCTTCCTTAAGCGAAACAATACTATTTCGAAATGTTTTATAAAATATTTATATATCACTGGTATAGAATATAAATTACATTTAAAATTACTCTAAAATCTGGCTTCAGTTCTGGATGCGCGTCACGTTTGCGTACGCATCCAACTTTTCCTGCTTCTTTGGACACCTTCCTCTCTGGTGAATGTATGGACCATACTCACAGTTGGGGATTCCGCACTTCTCGTTATATATACACCTAAAATAAGTAAATAGTATTGAAATTGTGAAATTGTTCCGAAAAAAACTTCGTTTTAACAAAACTGCTGACCCACAAAATTGTTTTTCACTTGATCTCCTTATCAATTAGTCATTATTTCTTGTTAAAGTTCACCAGGAGACCGTGACTCCACGACGCCATTTACGTAATACTGTTTGTACCACTTTCATATAAATGAATACATGAATTGAGACTTCAGATCGACTGGTCAAAGGCAATACTTAAGCAAGTTATCTTTACATCTCGTCTGCATTTACTATCAGCTCGATGAATACGAACTGTACATTCAAGTTTACGCATGTCTGTATTATAGTTCAATAGCAATTTTCATTCATGCTAAAGAAGTCTTTCATTAAAAACGTGTTTGTTCTTAATTTATTATGAGTTTACATGAGTAACTTCGAAGAATTTATTGCTGAAGATAGCGCTTTCAATGGATATTGTTCTCGTATAAAGTGCTAATTCTATTTGAATCGACTTATTACGTTATCCAATTATAAGGTTTGCTGCAATAAAAGTACTTGCTTTACAGTAATTTTGAGTAAATAATGGATTGTTTAATTTGTAAAAAAAAAATACCAACTTGTAATAAAGATATTTTAAAAAACAACAGGTATAAAAATATACTCGTACAAGAAATACTAATTGTAAATTATGTGTAAATGTACATTAGATCAAATACAGGGTCCAAAAAATATCAATAAAAAAATAAACTTATTGCTCTCTTGTCTAATGATGAATATATTATATTTAATTTAAGTATTGTATGGGCCAACTAAAATGTCAACTTTTGTGCAAACGTAAAATTGAAAAGAAATATTATGCATAAATGAACTAAATATAGAAGAATGAAATGTACGTACACTCTATCTTTGTAAGAGAAGTGTTCTCTGCCTTTCTTCATATTGATGCATCCGGAATTGGATGTAATGCAGTCGCAAGTGCATTTGCTTCCAAACCTTCGTTTAGGAAGGAATTCCTCGGGACAGGTACACCTAAAACGCAAAAAGAGATGGATGTTATTTTTGTTGGGAAACATAATAGCTTTGTATTCTTACCCATCATCGAATAAACTGGAGGCTGATCGGACACTCAGACCGCCGTTCCTCCCCATGCGAAGATTTTCGGGGGGAGCACTTACGTCCGTCGGCGTCGCACCAATCTTCTGGCATCCGCATTCGGTGTGATTGTAGAAGGCCAACCTCTCCACCTTGCTGCCCTGATGGCCCAGCATGCTAGTCTGCGGTTTTGTAAAACGAAACAAGTTTATATTCAGCCTGAATAAAAGTAAACGAAACGAAAACAAGAAGGGAAAAAAGGTCGCGGGACGTGGCGGATTGCGGATTGTCGCGATCCCAGGTCATTGGGACAAAAACAAATTGGAAATTCGCTCTTATTCTTCACTGGTTGCCAGTGAGCGCGGCGGCATTCAATCCATCACATATCATCTTGCATTGCCCCCACACGTAGTATCGCTCCCCCGGAGAAACCGCAGACTAATTTCACAAAGATGATTATGATAATAATGATTATGTTGTTCATGATGATGATGATAGCGCATCTAATTATTATTTGCCTATAATTGTTTTCTGTGTGGAATTGCAAATCTGTCTACTCGGCTATTATGCAGATCGCCGTAGTCGCAGATAGAATCCGGGTGGTCTCAACCATTATATTCAGATTTGCACTACCTTCCACGTCTTCTTTTGTGTCCTCATCTCGAACACTTACATAATGCCCAGCGCACACGCCTCACACACTAACCACACACAACATAATGAATGAAAACCGGAAATTGCTCTTGCATTACTTCGGGATAAGTTCTCCATAATTACAATGTAACAACAACGTGTAATCTGCGAGTCGTTAAAGTTTCTTTTTACTATTCAAACACCGTTGTTCTCGGTCATTTCCACCCGTTTGTGATGGAAACATAATTCATATGCAGATTGGCATAACGCGCATTCAGTCACAATATTTCCGTAAGTACGAAAGGAAGTTAAGGCGATTCTCGTAAAGGTGTGGAAAGAAATACGATTTCTTAATACACGAAATCGGTTTAAGTTCTTCGACGATGATATCAATCAACATTCTTTCAAAACGAACTTATGTTCAGCTCAATCTGATTTAATTACATTGAGACAATATTGTAGTAGATGCTTTAGAAAGTCCACAAAAATTTCACGAATCGAAATCACACGGATTTCTCGGATTAATTAATCCTGAATATTTTATAAACAGTCGAATTGATTAATCCTGTTCGGGTTTATGAAAAGGATTTTGCCCTCTATAACAGATGGGCCCGGAGGCGCACACTTGGAGCACTCGGTCAAGTCTTCTTCAGGACACGAGTACATTTATAATTTCGAATTAAATTTTATTAGAATTAATTAAGGCCGTTAACCTTAGTGGTACTTGTTAATGCATATATATATAAACGTCCACATTTAATTAATTACTCAGCAACCGAATTCATTCCATCTATTTCACTTTCTACTACTTGATTTATACTTCTCCTTTAAATACAGCCCTTAATAACACTCAATCAATCTGTCGATTTTCAGAGCAATAAATGTTTTTTTATTTTATTTTTTTTGTTGAATTTAGGATGTTTAATTGTTTCTGTTTATGGGTCCCAGTTGGGAAATAAAAAAAAGATTTTTTTTTGTTCGGGACAAGGTGTATACAAGGAGCATTCAACACCTTTCACCGATCGTTTGCCTAGTGTCCTTCACGTCTGCGCCGAATGACAAATATATATATATATTTTGTAAACATTGACGATAAACAAAGAGCAATGTACGATTTCTTACTGCGATTGTGGCAATACGAATTTAATTAGTTGTTGTTTTCTTTGTGTTTAATAAACATTGTAACAATTAAAATTATCGTAGCACTACTACAACTGCAACATTAAACGTCTTCAGTTGGGTTTTTCATGTACCCTCTTTCTTAGAATAACTAGTTATTATATCTAACAAAAATATACTTAGTTGCCGGAAATTCCTCTATTATTTTATTCTGCAAAATCATTATTTCTTAATCATTATTTTTTAAGTATAATCGTAACGATTTTTTATCATAAAATTTT
This sequence comes from Nicrophorus vespilloides, assembly GCF_001412225.1. Taxonomy (NCBI): domain Eukaryota; kingdom Metazoa; phylum Arthropoda; class Insecta; order Coleoptera; family Silphidae; genus Nicrophorus; species Nicrophorus vespilloides. The sequence goes on along the minus strand of NW_017098451.1, from coordinate 87,299 downwards.
GAATCTCATGTGCATTTTATAGATTTAAGTAACTATAAATATTATGATAAAATGTAATAAAAAATGATAAATACTCAAATACTACTAAATAAATGAAATAAGTAAATTGATAGACAAATAAATAAAATGTTATGTTTTATCGATACTTCAGTAGAACGGAAATGATTCTCCAAGATTGATACGTATTAAATGGCACAAGGTTGAGAGAGCATATTAGAATCCTTCTAATAAATACAGAATTTTTTGAGCTGAAATTTCTGATTCTAAGGCAATTTCCTGCAATACCATGTATTTCAGAGGAAAGGATCATGTGCAATCAACCATTTCTAAGTGTTGCAACAAAAAACAATAATTCAATCACATTAATAAGAAACGAAAACATCTAGAAAGTAGAACGCACAACTATCCATATTTCTTATATAAGTTAAGTTCTTCGTTTTTCCAATATCTTCCACTGCTGCTCAACTCTTCGCAATTATGCAATTCGTCTAATGTAGAAATCGCAGTGCAGAGTACAAATATTGAACGTTACGCACATTCCGGGTTTATTATTAGAAATCGTGTCTTCAAATAGATATAAAATAAAAAATTTTCTTATTTATTTATAATTTTTATTAACAAAATGGTTATCGACCATTCTGCCAGTTGTTCTTATATTATTGTAACAAAGAAAATATTTAAATCGAATTTATAATTCATTCAAAGAGTGTATTGTTAAGTGCTATAATTAATCATTAAACAAACAAGGTTATTAATAATTTATTTAAAATTTATATCGGGTTATTTTTTAATAATTTTAAAAGTGACTTGTTATTGTTATTGTAGGTTTAATATAAATGGTAATTTATTTGATTTTTAATAACTTTGAGTGTGTTTTTCATTGAGATTTGATTCAATGTAAAAGTTGAGTTCATTGATATTTTTACGGAAATTGCAAAGGACGAGGTGCAAGGTGAGAGATTTCATCAAGACGAAAGGTAAAGAAGGTACCACGGACGACAGGAATGTGGCTAGGTTGGCGGATTAATGCAGGTGCTTGAGAGGTAAAAGAGAATATGATACAGATGTTTCGACTAATCGTCAAATATTTAGTGTTTATATTTCACGATTATTTAATTTTTACTATAGTGAATTTCAAATTAATTCTAAATAGTAAACAAACAATTTTTTTTTATACATAAATGATAGTTTTCACTTTATACAGTCACTTTTGAAACAGTTATTGGAGGAACCGATTTCCCGCACTATGCGAGATATTTTATTTTATCAATTAAAATATTTCTGACTTTCGTCACAATAGAAAATCTGAAAGTTTATTATGCATTGTAATAAGGTTATAAGAAAAAATATTGGTACTAAAATTAACGAAGAATGTCTTTTATTGTTACAAACATTACTGAACTATATAGTTTTATCATTTGAAAATTACATTTTTTAAGTTGTTGAAATTATAGATAATTAATTTGTTTTATCCATTGCAAGTAATTCGTGAAGGTGCTAAATATAAATAGATAGTTATCGATTTCGAATTTTAAGTACGCAGTCCTTGTAATTTCATACGTATTGCTTAAATCTACAAAGAAGAAATTATAATTGTTTGAAAGATTAGCCATAAAAAATAAAACGTTATTCGAAGAAAACATAGTCTAAATTATTGGAAATTTAAAGTTAGAAACTGTAATTACACAGTTAATAAATTGCAATATTGAAAACGGCAATATCTATAATGTTTTATGGCTAAGTTTCATGTGAAAAGAAAGGTATTGATTATAGCTGAGAGCAGCTAGCATTCATCTTCGAATGATTTAAACGGACCCGAATATATTCGTAAAATAGGTTACGATGCCGAAAGCTCTTTTTTTACAGTCCGCATTGATTGTGATTTATATTCAATTCCAATCAATGATTAAATCTCGTTCTCCGATTCATTCGAACTAATGTGATTGTATAATAAATATTTCAGTGATTATAAAGGGGGAAGCTAAAAAAATATATATTTTTTCTATGTGTGTTTTATTTACTAATGTGTGGTTTAATAGGAGATTAATGGGGCGTTAAAATTAAAGTGGCAACAAAGGGACGTAGAGATTTATTTAGCACGATTCGTTGATCACCATAAATTCCAATTCCCCATACTGTGTATGCTTTAAGTTTTTTTTTTGTTTTGTAAGTTCTTTTTATCAATATTCATGAGAGTGCTTAATAGCTCGAATCAAGATATTGTTATTGAGATCTTACGCTTCCATTGATTTATGTGCCAAGAGCAGGGTGGGTCGTTAAAGAGCGCAACTGGTCTAGGATTTCGTTGATTTTATCAGAGGGCCCCTTTCAACGTTAATAACCGATAACGTGCATTACACGTTCTCTGCTTTATTTTCCCTTCTTTTTTGTTCTCTCTCTCTTATTTGGTTTGGTCTACGTTCCAGGCGTCATTCGAGTTGACACTTATGATAAAGTGGTAAATAAGTTAAAAGGGTTCTCGATTGGGGTGACGAACAACGGGTGAGGCCGTTTTTAACACAACGGGCCTAGTTTTTTCAATAAGATACCGCACTACAAAATTGATTAAATGTGTATGTATTAGAGACAAAGTTTATAATTCAGTATGCTTAAGTATTCTGTAGAACAGCGTTTCTCAACTTTTTAACGCATTTTCCCAAACTGCAACAAAAAAACATTGATTTTATTTTTAAAACGTTTTGTAGGGGATTGCTTTTGGAAATTTTCCAGTATTATCAAATTGTATACTTTCAGTGACTGAATATTATCTGCACTGTGCTTTATTTGTTCTAAATAAAAAATGCCGTACAATGTTTCTTGTAAACTCCAATTAAGTTATTTTTTTGGCCAGATGATAGTTGTTACAGTTTTCATGCGTTCTTCATAGTTAGTTCCAACATATAGGTAGTACCCACCACAATTTCTTGTCATGAATACAATAAGTGTTCACACTTAGATCAACTACTCCCATTTTCTCGTTATATTTTTTGAACACACAGGTAAATCTTTGATAATACCTTTGACGATTGTAACGGATACTTTGACATTTTTTTCTTTCTAATGATTGATGTAGAGTAGATGTCTTACTTTTATGGTTATATTATATAACTCCTTATATTAAAAAACAAATATACAAAAAAAGTTTTAGTTACTTCTGACTAGATTGCTGAAAATACAATAAATTGCTGAAAATACAAGTGAGTATTTGCTTGAGTACAAAAATGGGTCGGCAAAAATAGGTAACAACTGCCATCCTCGCTTTTAGAAGTACTGGTGAAATATTTTTAGATCTTATCGGTACTTTCTCGATTTCAATAGTCTATTCGTTTTTTTTTACATATAAAGCGTAAAGTTAATATGATATTGGATCAATTTAAAGAAAAAAGTAAAACCAGAAGTTCTTGCAAGGACTTTCAATTTAAATCAATAAACAATTCGAATGATCATATAAAATACACATAAAACCCGAGAAAGTGTCATTTGCTGGGTCAACGGTAAGTGCAAAGCGCGGTATTTTATGTGCATTGTTAACTTACATGAATTACCTCAATTAAATAAAAATAAATTTACGTTTAAAGTCATTGTCGTTTATATCACTAAGAAAAGACGCTTTTGGAACATAAACCTACTTTTTCTTTATGATCTGTTTCTCGTATATACTCATAACATGATTATTTTATTATTAAAATTTTGTGTGGAAAGACAGTAGTCCTTTGTAACGTTTTATATGTTTGTTTCATACTGAATTATAAATAAATATTTATTTTATATGAGTGTTACAATAAATATTATTATTAAAATATTATGTTCATGTATTTTTTCATACACTCTAATTAAACGTATTTGTTATTAGATTGGTAAAAAAGAACTTAACCAATTTCCATGAATGCCTCTGTAGTCTGCTGAATACACAATTATACATATTGCCGCTAACATATCCATCGATTAATAAACTTGCTCAACTGAACCATTGCGAAATAGCTTCATTTGTTTATTTAATTCCCAGCGTTGTTGTCGCAAGCGGTTCTTGCAAAATATGTTTAGTGAATGGATATTTGAATGAGAGATGCAATCATTAGCATCGGTCGGGCCTAATGGATATCGAACCGCGGAGAATTTATTATCATTAATAATACTATGTAATTATCGTTAATTGAGGACAGATTTATGTACTCACGTAAAAGTAAAGGTAGACCAGAGTCTGCTTCTTGGCCTGGCACTTGGTTTCAGCGAACGAACAGCACCCGGTGTCGTCTGAGCATCGATGAAGGACGGTGCAATGCGGTAGGTAAGTCTTGCCTGGACTTGGCCGTTCCTCCTGGATGTTGACCACCTTCAACCTTGGTACGCTGCACTTGGCCTCCAGATTCACCCTTCGGATGTGGTCGATCACTTCAGAGGTTTTAGCTCTCGCCCCTGCAAACATCGGAATGGGAAAATTGTTATTTAAAAAAAAATATCATTATCGAAGATAAATCTTTCGAAAGCGACGGCGGTATGTGTTCGTTCAGGCACATAATTACAGGCTTTGTCTATGGATCTGCTTTCCTTGCAGTTGGAGGAGATTCAGCCAGGCTCTCGCTGACTTGACTCGACCGAAGAAGCTCTTTTATTTGCGACGCTTCATCTGATGATCCGCGACTTCTTTTCAACTTGTCAGCACTCAATTACCGACCATTAAAATCCGCGCACGAGTTCTCCTCCAACACCGAAGACAAATAAAATACACGCGCACATTTCACCAAAGACACGATTTCCACTCGAAGTTACGGCACGCGCATCGTCCACAAATAACAGCGACCCACGCCCAAATGTCCTCAAGCACTTCTCATCTTATGAAACCTTAGACAATATTTTCGACGGCTGTTTGTTTACTACTGCCCAAGAATCCAATACCGAAGTATTACATTTCCCAATAATTAGCTTACTGAATCTTCGCATATACATGAGAATTAAACAAAATATACAATAAAGTCATGTTAACTGGACAAACTAAATTATTTATTTTAAGTAACAATTTATTGTTAGCCAATATCATAAAGTTGTGATAATATGATGCATTTTTAATCGAAGAACTATTTATAAATTGCAATAATTACCTTCTATTAGGTTACTTAATATTATATAATGAGTTATCTGAAGATTATTACGTTAATATTATCTTAATGTTACATATTTTAAATAATAATCATAGTTTAAAAATAGTTCAAGCAATATTTTCAAATTTTAATTTTAATTTGTGTTCAAAAGTAAAAATTATGTAAATATCTCAAAAGGTCATTCGTGATGCTGTAAATAACAATTCTGACACAATCTCCTGTTGCATAAGGCTTATTCATAAAAGTCATTGCATTTTATTGAATTTTCTATTTATTCAATTGCTGTATTATTAACACTTAAGTATAATTATAATTTTAAATTAACTTTATGTCACTAAGTTTTATATTTTATATTTAAATCGTAGTTCTTAAATAAAATTTAAAAAGGTGATTAAATAATTCTTGATCAAAACCCCTTTGTATATTTTTTACTTGTGTCAAGTCTGACATTAAAATGTTTTATTGGAGTTTAAAAACCTTTAGTTTTACTAATTCCATATACTTTTCTAAATTCTCGAAAAACAATAAATTAAACTAAGTGTATTAATTTTCTTGGACCTTTATAAATATATAAAAAAAAATTCGATACATTGATTAAAGTAATGTAGATATAAAATTAGAGAAAAAACGTAGTAAAATAACAAATGTTAAAAAAAAACTATATTAGTTCTATCTTGGTACTAAATATTGACATATTTTTTGAGTATAAGAGTAATGTATTCAATTAATTATAATAGTTTTCTTTGTTTGCCCTGTATCTTACCTATAAATTTATATAATTTGACTAAAAGTCAGAAAACTATGTAATAAATATATTCTTCATGTAAAGTATTTATGTTTGGTGTAATGTACGTTGAAAATACCAAGTGTAAACACTCTTTTTCTTGAGAAATTCTGCTTTACAACTTCAATCTTCTTGTAATAAATGCGAGAAACGTGCGTAAAAGAGAAACAATAATTTACAATTTTTTTTTCAGTCAACAAAACAGAACATTTCAACCCATAATAGAGTTATTTTTATTGTAGAAAAGTGCATTTGCAAGGGAATCGTTTTTTTTTTTCTTAAAACTATACATCAAATTGCAAAACCGAAGGCAGTTGAATAAAAAATGCATTTCCAAAGCAATGATGGAATTCAAAGAGTATCATGTCTCGAATTATAATTACATTTACTATATACGCGTTCGCTTATTTTCATATAGGGTTTTGGCATGGAGCAAGAGCATCGCAGCTGCTAATAGCGATGAAGAAGCGAAGTGGATAAACCAAAAAAAAAAACGGAACGACAAGAAACGACGAGAGTTTATGTAATGGTGTGGAAGAGCGATGACTCATACTCTTATAATGCGCCAAGATAAAACAAAAGCTGTGCGATCCTTTGCTTTGTTGTCTTTAATTGCTTGGGTTCGGGTCCTTTTGCACTCGACGTCACTTAGTCTGAGGCTTTATTTTATTACTAATAATTTTCAATATCTCGCATGCCTGTTGATAGAATGGACAGAAAAGGAAGTATTCTGTGCATTCCTAGACCGGAGAGACTTTTATATATAGCAAACGTTTATAATTCTATGAGCAGTCAGTTATCGGAGAGACGTCTGTTCGTTTATCGTCTTAATTGAAGACGGTCATCAATGAAGTAGCGCTTTTACATAACTATCTGACGTGTTTACATGTTGTATAATCCTCGGCGTAAATAAATTAATTTTAATAACAATTCTTAAACATCATTAATTTTCTATTAAATAACAACATAAGATTAGATTATCTAGTATAAATTATTGTTTTTTCAGCTATATACAATTATTTAAACACTTTTCAAAACCCTTCATTTCCCCAATGAAATAAATCATTGTATAAAGTTTAGATTTTAACTCATTGAGGGGCGGTGGGACTCGCATTGTACCACCTTTTGTACATGCCTATTGGGGCATTATTTTAATTTTATAGAAAATGTACAGGAAAGACGAATTACACTTCAATTTGGTTGGTATGTCAAGGAAGAATTTTTGTAGTTTATATCAGTTGATCAAGTTGTCTGATTTAGTTGTCTAGAAATTTGGAATTTCTGGCTCTTCAAAGGGTTAACTTGTAAACATAATGTTTATATCAGTATTTCGTAATAGTTTCTTTGAAATCAGACTAAATATGGTTCAATTATTTTCTTAGTTATTTTATTGTGACATAAATGTCAATCAATTGCACCAAATACTAAATACCAAACGAATTATAAGTTGTCATGGAGTTCGATGACACTGAAACTAAATTGACAGTAGTAAAATATTATATAAATTTATGTCACTTCTTTCATACGATGAATATGTCTCATGTGATATAGAGTGTGGATGAATTATTTGTCTGAAAATGTTACATAATTCTTGTTTTGTTCTCTATACTAGGTTTGTAAGTAATTTTAATAATTTGATTCTACTTCTTAAGCAGATTAAAAATTTAAGTTAAAATAACTTTTATTCTTTGAAACATGATTTTTGTATACTGCATGAGTTACTAACTAAATAATAAATTGTTATATTTAATGATCTGTTAATTTACTATTGATAACTCAGAGTTTAATGTTCATCTTTCGAAAGTTGTTTAAGAGACTCCTTGAAATTCCCGTAAGCAGTAAAAGGTAAAAAGGCTTTAACACTGCTGCTCATCTTCAGCTTTATTTACGAAAATATCATTTGCAATGTATTTTAAGTAGCAGGTTGTGCAGTTTATTTTCGTATTAATGATTCTGCGGTCAGCAAAAGTGGTAGCGCGATGCGCCAAGCAAATAATATTATTATTTTATTATTAAGAAAATATGAATTTTAGCCAAAAGCATTTGGGGAATAGATAAAAATAGTTCAGGTTCTGGGAACGATGTCGTCCAATTAGCTCTACAATAAAACATGCGGTCTTCTTGAAGTCGGATTACTGACAGATACTCGAAGTGTTTCAAATGTGAAAAAATGTTAATTGGGACTTTGCATTTATATCGGCTTTGCATTTGATCTGTCCGTTCGATCGGATTATGTTTTATGTAACAGGACCAGTGGCGGCTCATACGCATTTGAATGTATGTAAAAATCTATATGGATTGAAAATATTTAACGGAACATTTTTTTGTATAAAAGATATAAATTATTTAAGAAATTAATAAAGCCAATAATTAAATATTTTAAATTGAAGGATCTGCAGGTTTGCTGATCCTGGCACAGGACGCTACTGATTTTGCGAAATGCGTATACAATACCTAAGAACGAGGAAGTCTGCCTGTTGTTCATCTGGTTCGTTCTACTTTCTTCAACCTTCGCCCGTGTCCCAAATCTGTCCCATTTCATCTGCGTTAGAGACGTCGGGTCGTCGGTAGCTTCCTCCGCCTGCCAATTACGATGGTGCTTTCGCTCGTCCTCGTCCTCCGCCTCCTCCTCGAACTCGTCTCCATACTTTTGCTCGTCTTCGTTCTCCTGTAAAAGAGAAAAACAAGATATACATTGCGAAATGAGTCGCTAATTCCAATCACAAATTATTTATATATCCGATTCGCACATCTGCCACCTCGGCTGGCCGTTCCTCTTTCTTCACTCCGTGCCTTTCAAGGAAAACCTGAGCAATTAACATTCCTTTTTTATGGCGTAATTAATACACGCACGGCAATTAACAAATTTCAAATCACGAAATGTCAACGCCATTTACAGGCTGAAAGAATGAAGGAAGACGATGTCGAAGAAAAAGAAGATGAGAGGTATAAAGAAAAGGAAGAACATCGGAGAGGTATCAGAAGATATATGGAAAGCCTTACACGCACGCACACTCACACGTTCGTGATTTACGGCCGCGACTTGTGTACACCTGTACTATGCAAATGACTTCATTTCTTCTCCACTCCACTCCGTTCCGTTCGGATGCGTGGAATAGATAAAAAGCCAATGGTTACAATAACAAAATAGCCGATCAATATAATATCGATTTAACGGCGACCCATAAATCATCCATCCGGTAGGTAGGTTTGCGGAGAGGATGAATGGACGGATGGAGAAGGAAGAGGAGAATAATAGAAAATTATTATCGAGCACCTGTTATGCCCATAAGGTATCTTCTAAGGACACACCTTAGATAAAACATGTACACATATGCATAATCGTTTCTTTCATATCTTTTTTTTAAACATTGCGTCCCGTTAATTACTTCCTCATTGATCGCTGGTTTGTTAAGAGGCGACATTCTAGTTCTGAAGAGAGATGGTTTTGGTAGGCGCGGACCATTTCAAACAATGCATCTAATTATTCGCCATTCGTATTTACAATTGGTTTGATTCTATTTCAGATGAGCTCATGATGAGCATATAATTAGAAGCATTCTTCATTTTTCATAATTGTTAAATTTTTAATGTATCAATTCTTTTCAACCCTTAATATAAACATTTAAATAAAGTTTACTACTTCTTTATATATACATTTTGAAGATAATTAATCAATAATTCCAGAAATTTCCAGAATGTTGTATTTCTTGGTAATACATCGATTATTAAAATTACTTCCTCGTTGATTTGTGGTGTTGAGAGAGATTACATCGAGTTGTGAAGAGGTCATTACAATTTAACAAAATTTAATTGAATATATAAGAAATTTCTATGAATGTTGCATATCTTATAATAATATATTGGATTAAGTAATTACTTCCGTAACGATTTGTGTTGTTAACAGATGGCATCGAGTCGTGAAGAGATGGATTTGGGTCATTTCAAATAAATAATTAATATGGATCATCGTGTACTCTAAACAAGCCGATGATACAGAGATACAGAAAGTATTTTTAAACGCTTTGAATTTGCCAAAATAATTGAAAAAATTTCTTGGCCTACAGCCAAAGAGACCGACCGGACTGCATTGTGAGGTTTCTGCGTTTTCAGATGAAGCATCTGTACTAATTCAACCTAAATTTCGGCTTCCTCATTGCGGACTATAAATATAATTTTGCGCTCCACGCAATATTCCCGCGGCGAAATAGACTTTTCTATCACTTACGACCAGTCAGTTTAAGTTATATGACTCTATCATGGAATACGAAACTCGTAGACACGTGCCGTTCGCGGGACAGCAGCCTGAGGTGATGATGTCGATCGAACCCATTTAAATGATCTGCGTTGTACCAAAACCCAAAAGCATATCCATCAAACAATTGAAGCTGTCCGAAACTATTGTTGCTGCTTCTGCACGTTGCATGTTTCATGATGATCCTAAATTAAAACGCATTTGCGTTTGTGCGGCCGATGGGAGCCGGAATGTCTGGCATGGACTGTCTCTCAACGAGCTAACCATGATTGATAGGAAGACCGCAAGCAGAAATATTAAAGACACTTTATCGCATCACAGACATTAATTGAACCGGGAATATTTATATGCTCTCGTGCACCGCGAAGTGAGATTTCAAAGAAACCATTAAATCAGTTCTCGAAATGCCGCCATCCATGAATCAATAAACAAGGCCATCGCGGTTCATCCATTCTCGATGCGAAAGACTAATAATTGACTCCAATTTAAATGTTAAACGCAGTTCTTACGCAACGCACCGGCAGGGATGAAATCTAGCAGGTCGGCCTTTTGGAAAAACCGATTCACTTAACCTGGAATTTTTTTGACATTTCAATAACTAGGCAAATGTCAGGTTGTGACATAACCGTACGCTTATTGATGGCAATGATGCATACAGTCGGAACAGAATATTTCACATTCTATGCGATTCCATCGACTTATCTTTCTATAATTAAGCAATACGTCGCATTTAAAAGTAATAATTGTTGAATAATTTCATTTGATGCTTATATACGTCCATGTCCAACAATAAACTTTGTGTCTGCTTGTAGTATTTTCTAGTAAATGACTTGTCGATTATTGTAGTTAGTTTCCCAAGAACAAGTTATTTGACAATTATTATACAATTAATTTAACGCAAAGTTTTTTCTAATAAAGCTTACTAAATCTCATTTAGTCACATATTTAAAATATTGAGGACTGGTAAATGTTCTTAAACATTAACTTTAATGATAAATTAATGATTATCATACATTTTTGAACACAATATGAAAATTCGAGAATTATAATACTATAATTATTATTGACTAATTTACATACGCAAATGCAAAATGCAAATTGTTATTATGTAGACTATGAGCTTGTAATTATTTAATTAATATGGATAGAACAAAGCTACTATTATGTCAGCGCAATAAATCAAACCAGCATCACTACAATAATTTCAAGAGAAATGATGATTCATAAATTAAAACAAAAACAATTGATTATATTATGCAATTGAAGTTAAATCCTGCAATTGCATAATACAATGCAAGAGTCAAAGAACTCGTATCACTGTAACAATTTTATTTATGTATGTTTAAAAACTTAAATTCCAGGAAAAATATGTTGATTATGTAACGTTAATATGCTAAATTCATTTAGGTAAACAAAAATTGATTGTATAGCTTTAATTAAGGACCAATAGATGTTTAGAAACGGTTGGTCTACATTAATTAATGAATTTAGTTTCATAAGCTTTAATTGAGAGCAATTAGTTTTAGTAGGTTGACTGAATATAATGCAATCAAAAAATTCGTCACTTGCATTTGTCTGTCAGTTACATTTGTCTTGATTCCAGCTTTGATGAGCTCATTCAAACTCATTGTGTCTTTAATTAAATTCCTAATTATTTATTTGTACTCAAGTATTTATTGTACTGTTGAATAAACAATATTTAACAATTATTATCATATTCAATATTATCTTTCTAATGTTAAAGAATACAATATTCTATTAAATATTTATGTTACTTGCATAATTTATAATTCTTAAGTTATTTTAAGTTTTATAATTTCTTTGTCTGATAAATTCTTAAAACTATAGGTCAAAGTATATTTCCTTGAGGAACAGCGGCGTTCAATAAAAGAAAGCAGAGTTTTCATCTTGGAATTGTATCCGGAAAAAAAGCAATTAAACATTTTCTTGATGAACCAGATTTTCAGCCATAAAATAATTCATTCGAACAGAACATGCAACACACTATAAATCTAAAATGCCAGAATTCGCTGCACTTTAGTATTGCACATCACTGCAATAATTCATGTTACAATTTCTTCCTTTTTCTCTTTCGGAATTAAACTCCACTTGATGGGATAAGTAAACATAATTAATAATAATAAAATTTCGCAACCGCAAACATGATTTATAACTCTTGCGGTAAAACGTTCGAAGCAAAATAATTACAAAACACGTATGTTTTCCCCCCTTTTACAGTTACAGAGAGTGTTAAGCTTTTCAACATACGAAGAAGAAAGAGAAAAAAATATGAAAAAGACGTGTAACAGTCCTTGTACGTCAATTTTAATTACTTTATGCTCCTAATTTCGCAATTAACCGTTAAATTGTTAATAGCAATTTGCACATTTTACTTACTTTTCTTTAATGTAATTACATGCAAATGGCTTATTAAAAGCGCGTAACAGTTTTCCATTTTCTATCAGCAACGGAAGATACAAAAGCAACCATCGTTATAATCGAATACAAGCAGGTGAATGTGAATTAAAAAGACTAATTGATACAAAACAATAATTTTACGCGCGATAATTATTGTTGAAATTAGAAATTAAGGATAAAAGTTTATGTAAAAGCGTGGCAAATCGTTTAATTTATGTCTTAAATTTACATTAATTATTAGGAAACAGCGCGCCGTGGTGTGATTAAAATAGATCCAGATTGCTTAAATTTTATGTACTTAGATTGCAAAATTTAACGATTATGTGTGAAAATTGCATACAAAAATAGGAAATAAATGTGCTTGGTTCCGTGTATCTATTAAATTGAATGTTCTATTAGCAGAGAGTGCAACTTTCCTTTGAACTAAATTAAGGTCTATGAAATTTTACGTTATATAAGAGTGTTTTGTAGATAAATTAACGTATTTATTATAATAAATAATTGCATTTATTCTCATATTTCATGTTAAAATCAACGTATTTTACCGGTTCGAATATATTTCAAATGATTATTTATCAACTTAAGTAGGAAAAAAAATCAAGCAGAATAAATCCCTCTTATAAACGGACCACCAACGTGGAAAGCATTACTCCTATTATAACTAGGATTTATAAAGCAGATAAAGAATCGCCGAATTTAGGTTAAATACTAGATGATGGTTATGAGGAGATTTGTATAATTTAAAAATCTTGAATATCTACTAAAATTTACGTCTGCTTCTGATCGACATCAAATTGCTTCTTCAGACGAGAGCGTTTTATGATTCAATAATATAGTGATCAAGACTTTTTATTATAAAAAAATCGTGTTTGTATTTTTAATTCTATTATAGACATACCTCTATTTACGGAGCTTCGTAGTACAAGTACGAAATTTCAAGGTCTAATTAACAAAATAATCTAATTTAAGGGTGTCACCCGACAATCTGATAGATCAATTAATGTCGATGAAATTTATTGAATTTCCTGCCAAAGTTTTAAAAAGGTGCTTAAATAATATTGAAAACGTGAAAATGATCCTGATTTGGAAAGAAGTTGTATGTAGTTAAACGATCAGTGTTAACTGTAAGAACATTAAACTCATATTGTAAAAACTTTTTTTTCTTTGTATGTAAGTTAACTGATTATTTTATGATCAATGTATTTTACCTTTGAAAAAGGACAACTTTACAAATAGCATTTTCCACACACGTTGCTTAACTTTTTGAAAGCTCCAATATGAATAAACTAGAAAGGAACTTCAGAAATAGTCCAATTTGTAAATCTATCATTTTATTGTGTTTTTATGATGTGTTATTTTGTATGATACATTTGATGAATATTTATATAGTTTGAATTCAGATGTGCATGTTAAAATGTAAGTGCACGGAATACGATACATGTACACCAATAAAAGGAACGTTGAACTTTATATATCTGTTTCATTATTGTGTTAAACCTTAATTTGCATTTTAAATTATCATATAGCACACTGTGTGTGTCATTGAATTATATTTTATGTATCATTTTTATATTTATATCTACAATCTATTCGAGGCTGACAATATGTATTTACATAATAATAATGTACAACGCATGTAGTTTTAATCAATCCTTATATAAAAAAAATAGATAAAATTCAGCTGTTCTGAATCAGATTTATATCTAAAAGTTTTTATTAAATATTTGACTTCTTCTAATGTATCCATTTGGTGGTCCATCTGTATTCTATTGTTTGATAAGAACAGAAGATATTTCATATACTTTTCTTAAAAAAAAAGCTCTATTAATAACAATATTTCAATATTTGTAAGTATTTTGTAAAGTCGAGTAACATTTCTGAATTTTAACATAAATTAACTTGTTTTCTTTTAAATTTTAATTTTGTATTGATTGTAGCTGATGGGCAGATTCAATTTAAGCTGTATTATATATCTCTCATAGTGCGTCTTCAAACAGTGTAGATTCATTATAGTTCGGTTTGAATACTTCAACATTTTACTTGAGTAAAATAAAAATGTACATTTTTTTTTCAATTACTGAATTAAATGAAGGTTTTAATTGCATAACAATAAAATTACGCAACAGTTTAAATTTTAATTAATAATAACTTTCGAATTGCTTCTAAAGCAGCGAGCGGTGAAAATTTGAATATTGTTTCAAGTGTTTATGTTAGTATATCATAGCGTACAACATATCCATGTTTATAAAATTATCCACTTTGCATGGTGCAAAAAAGGAAATCTCTCGAATTTTCTGTGGGTGAAAAAATAATAAACTTTTACTAAGAGATTGGTTGTATCCATTGATCATGCATATCGCTTTCTCCTTCAGCAGCAATGTTTACAAACATTATCATATTTAAGTGTTAATGTTTGGTGAACGGGCGTCTATTGAAAAGTATTTTTCGCAATTGGCTGCAGTTTCTAAAACGCGATATACATAATAAACACATCGTAAATCCAATTTTAACGAGCAATAACGACTCGGCAACTTTGGCTCGGCTAATTACAGCTTAGAGAGTCTTAAAGACGGCAATTTATCCCGGAGAAAATGGATTTTGTAAATATTTCACCTAATACGATATTCACCAGGTTTAGTCGTGCATCAATTAGGTATACGTTACCGCACGAAGCGCCCGATGGATTCCTGCGAAACGTACAATTAATCATTGAAACAAACACGGTAATTTATTGGCAGCTTCGCGAACGTTTTGTTTGCATGCTTTGAGTGCAATTCAAGTAATGCAATCATCGCACGTATATGATCGTAAAACGGTTATTTATTTATTTTTTGTGTGTGTGTCGCAAAGTAATTAGAAACGAATTAATAGCGACACTCCCTGCGCAGAGGATTGATTGAAGATGTTCCCGGATTTATGTTGCTTCTTTTTAAAGGCGTGTATGGTGGATTGTGTAAAAGCATGTGTTTCATAATGCCTTCGCAGTGGCATAAGAAAGTTCAAGTGTGAGATTTTTGTTGCCGTCGGGTTCGAAAAATAATTAACGAATAAATATAGAAGTGGTGGGCGTCAACGGAAGAGTCGTGTATTTATTAATACCAAGAGTTTATCGATTACGTCTAGGGGTCACTCGGTTACTATTTCAATTACGACGAAAATGAACGACACATGGAAACTTGGAATGAATTCCATCTGCACTCGCTTATATCTCCTGCTGGCTTTGATGAGCTTGCTGCATGCATCCACCATTTTCACGATCGATGTATTTCTATTTTAAAAAAACGAATATATTGACATCCAAAGGGAAACATCAAAAAAAGTGTATCGGGTTGCATTCCGAATCTATTTTTATTGATGTTGGAAAGCATCCGCCACGGTTTATTGAGACTTATAAATATTTCCAGATGCTGTTGCTGCTGCTGCTGTTGTTGGTATCCCAAGAGGGAGGGAGTTCTCTACAAAAAAGAAGCAAAGCAAACAAAAGAACAAAGTTGCGTCGGCAAAATATTGCAATCCTACGAATGCAATAATTGATTGAAGAGCGCTGCGACTCTAAACGCCTCGTAAATCGCTGCTACCTCAATTTGACCTGAGCCATAAAATTGCACCAGCTGAGGGAGAGACCGAAGAGTTGTGCCGGAGGAGGATGCAAAGAGCTCCGACCAGTCGTTCCTCGAAATTTTACGTCGCGCCGCCTGTCGTAATAAGCATTTTCAACTGTTTCACAAATTGCCTTTGCTCGAGTGAAACGTGAATCCGAACATTCTGTTCGAGCATCCTCTTACATCATCAGTCCTTAGCTGAATTTTACCGTCCATCATTAAATCATTCATAAAAATAACTACTCAGATTTAACAAGATGTCATTAGCACTATCATAATAACTTTCAACTATACTACTACTTTAATGGTATTAGATTTTATATTACAATGGCATATAAATTCAGTATTAAAAAACCACAGAAAAATCTATAAGAATTGTTTGAATTATCAAAATACACTACTATTAGAAATAAGTAACTTTAGGAATTTCCGTATCACAACTATTTATTAAGTTAATTAATCTACAGAAATAATTCATTCGATATAATATATATATAATATATTTTGTTTATTAAAGTCTCCTAAATTCCAAAACATTTCGAAAATACGTTTTCTTTCTGTTTCATTTAAATTTTTCAAGCAGTCTTTTCGGCATTGACAATCTTCATTTTGAAAAACTTTGGCAGGAATAATTTTTCCCGATTGTGTATCGTATCTTTTCCCTGAATTCCGTTTAATTTTACGAATTTTCTGAATATAAGTACCACTTCTGTGTTCTCTGAATCCTTCTTTGAAGGTGCTGTTTCGTAAATTATCATTCTCAATTACTTCCTCTTCCTCTGTTGAAGAATGAACTTCTAAAATTCTCCTTCTTTTTTTAAATCTGTTGTATGAGTTTAATTCCTCTTCACTTTCAGAATTAAGAAATCTTGCTATTTTATCCTTTGCCGGGGGTTTAATAATTTCTTTAACTTAAATATTAATTTTTAAATTTTTAATATCAAAACGTAATTTAAATTACCTTCATCACTGCTTTCAACATTTTGGGCCGCACTTTTTGACATCGTCAATAAAAAGTGGACTTAGGTCACTTTCAAAATTAGGATTTTCAGTATTTATATTATTTTAAAAAAGTGCGTGATATAAAATTTTCAAATGTACTAAGTATATTTCAATACCGATTTATTTTTTTGACAGTTCAGCATAAATTATAAATTTCACAAGTGCCAACTTGATAAAAGATGAAAATGGACTTAAGCCACTTTCATAATAAACGGCTCATATATAAAGTAGTCAACAGAAGTAATTTAATATAAAAATACTTTAACAATATCAAAGATGAATAGGGCAGTTGCGCTTTGACCGAAATTAGAGGTAACAAATATTTATAAACAAATAAAGCAATCAGGTTTTCAAAATATATTTCCTTTTCTTTATAGACAATAAATAATTTCATAGCAAAAAAACATGTAATAAGAAGCAATACCTACGATCAATGAAGCAAGAAAATAAGGAAGCTTGAAAATGTAAAGAAATAAATTTAAAAAAAAACAATAACAATTGATAGTTATTTTAACTAATAAATTGTTAACAAATAAATAAATTGCCGCATCAATAGCCTTCACCTATAGAAAAAACAATAGTCAATAATACCTTTATATGTCGAAATGAAGTATTTATATATTACATAGAAATAGCAACTTTACAAATTGCTGTAATTAATACACCTATTATTATATATGTGAAATTAAATGTGATTATTCAATATTATCCGAAAATACTTTAATTTTATTTTAATACAATTAATGTTTGATTTATATTTTGATTTAATTTATACAATTTCGATTACGTACAATAAATTTCTTTCTTCATAATCGTTTTCTTAAAATACATATTCATTATGTCACTAGTTTTCTCATTTCAGTCAGTAAATTAATTAAACACAAATATGATTATTTAATAACTTCAGACTAGAACACGCAGGAAAAGTGGTAGTTGTAAATCTTAATATAAATGTAGCGTGGATAAAAGGTCTATTTCTAGAGAGATACTGTTGTTCATATTACATTTAAAATAACATATATACATCGACAGATTCCATATATATTTGAGTATACAGAATGTTTCGTGATGTATTGCGTTTCATGTGGAAATCACGTTGTTTGCTTATGCACTTTAGGTAGCTATTGCGATAGTTAAGTTCCTTCACCGTTCTATTTGACCATTCAACAAAGGGAGCATCTTACTCAATAAAAGCGTTAAATTTCATAATACCAACTTTCATTCGTGCAACATCGATAATACAAATGCTTCTATGCTTTTAACTCATAAATCCTTATTTCATATCTAATATAAAATTTAGAAGGAAAAACTTATGTTAATTTATGTAGACCAGTGTTCTATGAAAAAATTCTTACCGGTTTGCGGCAATATGAATTAGGTAAAAAATTTCGAAAAAATTGTTTGTTATAATATTAAATTATTTACTGCATTGGTTTTTATTATACGAAACATTTCGTAGGTTGAAGAACTCTGGTCTAGAGCCAATTGTAAGAGTTAATTAATGTTTTTTCTTCTTCTATTATGTATAAATAAACATGTTTTTGTTTGTTTGATTATATCTGACTGTTTCAATAAATATTAATAATATTATAAAAAAGGAAAGACGTAAAGAAATAAACAAAATAGTTTAAACTTGGCATTTTTCACCTAACAATAAAAATAACACTGTTTACATATTTTTAAAATAAATTTCTGGTTATTCACACATGAAATTAGAGTGGAAATGCAACGCCAATGCCAAAAATAAAATTTTAATCTTCGAACGTCAAAAGTGTAATTTAATTTAAAAGACGACGTTGAAGTTGTGATGTAGGTAAAAATTCTACGAATAGTCTAGACTCATTTGTATATTTAAAGAGTGGAAAAAGAATTTGTATGTTAAAAAAAAGCGGAACGGTCTACATCCATCAGCCATAACACTTGAATTGGTTCAAGTCCAATGCCACTTCGACACAACTATGCGCTATTTAAAAAGACAGTGGATACAATTCTCTTTTTTTTTTTATTTATAACAGAACTTGGCTTAAACAATAATGAAGCGATGTTAGGTCTTTCATACAATAAACATAACGATGTAACAATGGAAATATGCATATAAAAGGGCACTAGAACGAACGAGTATTACTACTTCAAAATTTTGTTTTAATACAAAGCGTGATTTAGGAATATTAAGATTCATAATTTTATGAGAACATACCATTGTTCTAATATACTAAACAATTTCTACTTTGAAACATGTTTTTTTTTATAAATGAATATCTTCTTTAATAGTATTTATAGTATTTTAATTAAACAACATTCTTACTAATTATATGATTAAAACAAGATATTAATAATTAATAAGAATGTGAATGATAATGATAATGCCTTTAACATAAGTTAATTATTTGCTTCAGTTTGTGGTCGTTAGCCCAAAGCCCTGTCATAAAAAAACAGTAAATAAATAGATATTAACACATAACTTTTTTTCTTTTGATAGAGATTATTTACTGACATATTTTTTTTATTAATTCTTTATTTGTCTCTAATTATTTGTGTAATTGAAAAATGTAAGCACAATTTAAATTATATAATATTCCTATTGTAATATTGCATAATCACCAGCAAATTCTTCAGTTTAATGGAAACAAACATTCTTCTGTTAATTTGCGTATGCCGAACCTACAAAAAAGAAACAAAACCATATTTATATTTACAATTATTTCTACTGTATTTTATTAGCACTGACTTGATAATTTGTTACCGAAATCGAGTTTTTTTTGTAAGTATTCAAGGTATTATAAATATTTGTAGCAATAATTCTTATTTTTTTGGGTCTAAAACCATTTATTTCTTTGTTTTGGACGAAAGTAAGTAAAATAGAAATTGTGATTGCACATAAATGGAAATGTGAATGTACATCAGCATTAAATAACGGACAATTCGTGTGTCGATGTACAAGAAATATTTCGTTGTTACACGCTGCACTAAATTTATAACATGCAAATGAATCGTCTTGAATTCAGTTATTTGTCCCCGATTTCGCAGTACATTTTCCATATGTCCCCAAAAAAGAAACAATACTTTTCCATTTATTTCTTCATTCACAATTGCATTTTTTCGAGTACTTTCCTAACTTTGCTATTCAAGCTGCAACTTCGAAAAAAAAAAATATATACAAACAACGAACATATGAATACGGAATGTCTCATTAAGAACCGCAGCATTGATTTAATAAGCTCCGCGAATAACGAAAACTCATTACGGTTGCTGTGGAAACGAAGGGAAAAAAATGGTAATTACTATGTGAAATTGGCCGAAGAAGTAATTAACGTGCTTTTGTGCATTCTCCCCGTGGAAGTAACGGAGGACCTCCTCAAACGTCTCCATTGATTCCATGTCCGAAGACGTGATGTGCCGTGTGCGCTGTTATTGTTGTTCTGTCCCTCCCTTGGACGTTTCAGGAATTCCTCGTTATTCGCATTCCCATACTTTCCACACTGACGAAATAAATTGTAATGCACCTATTATTATAATGTCTCGTTATGGCAGCGTGCATAACATTAGCGTCGTGAAAGTCTTCAATTTCGCTATTTTGCATTCGCTTAAAAACATATCGGATATCCGGATTTATTAGTTTGTCATTAAAACATTAACTATGCAATTCAATACATTTAAATTCCTTACTTGCATATATTATATCGTAATTTTCTTTCATGAATCTTCGCCTATTCCTGTTTCTACATTGTTGTTTAGATATTCAAATAACATTGAATAAAGCTTAATTAATGCATTAATACCTCTATTATAAAATCTATCAACATGTTATAAAACCATTAACGATGTAATTTTATATATTTAAATGACAAAGTTGAAAGCACATTCGTTTATAATTTTCCTTTATTCTTGAGAAATTCGCATAAATTTAGATAATTCTCATAAAGTAATATAAACCTTTGTCAATAAATCCATCAACTTATTATTAATACATTGACAAAATCGTATATTATTAGTAATATTCCTACATTGTTATTCAGATATTTAAATAACTGTCATTAACGGATTTTATTAATTTATCATTCATAAAATTCACACAATAATTAACGATGTAATTTAATGAAAAATAAATTAATGTATACATTTGCTATTTATAAATAATACATTTATAATAAGTGTTCAATAAATTTCGTAGTTGTTTATTGTCCTTTATTATTTAAACTATATAATCAACATTAAATGGAATTTATTAAAATAATTTTTCACTTAGTAATTAAGACTGTTAACTCATTATAAAAACTATATATATAGTTTGACATTTCTTTATCAGATATTATATGAATATTTAAAATATGTGTCACAAAATTTATGAATTCAATCAAAAATAAATTTTGTGATTGCATATATTAATGATGTAATCCGTTTATTAAATAAAATAATTCTCCTTATTCTATTTTTTTTAAATATTCTTATAACTATCTGTCATCAAATCTGTTATAAAATTACAAAATATTAGATTTTTTTATGTCGTAATAATTTTATTCACAATCTGTTCATTAATGTGAACATTAAGTAAATTTAAGATCGCAGTTGAAATTAATTTGATAATCTTTCCCGATGGATAATTACCATTATGATGATTTTGAACAATGATAACATTAATATGTTAAATTTGATACAATTTTTGTACAGGTATGTATTTTTCCTACATTATGTATAATATACATCACCAGTTCCTCGATTTGACATCTGAGCCTTTAAAATTTTAACGTGATTCATTTTTTTTAAGTTTACAAAAGTTTATATTATTTTTTCAAAGTTTTATTTTATAATAAACTTTAGCTTTTTAACAATTTTTGGTTTTCATGCACGAAAACTAATAAATCAATTTCGTAGAATTAGTGATTTTAGCTTCTAAATGTAAAGAAAATTTGTGTCTCTAAAAAACTGCATTTACTTAATTAATTAAAATTAATAAATTTAGAAAATATATTGAAGGAAAAAAAGTCGTTAATTGTACTGATTTTGTCCCACTTCGCCCACTTCTTAATATTTCTATATGTTGTACTTTTTTAAAAAATATTATTTTTCATTTACCTTAATTATTCCAGCAATAATATTAATAATTCATAACAATATTAATGAAATATTACATGAGTATAATAACAAACGTGCTTGTATCATTGAAAGTATGTACAAACAATTTTAAAATAACTATAATATATAATTTACTAGATACATATTTATAACAAATACAATTTAAATCATAAATAAATACGATAGAAATCTACCAATAATTACTCAATTAATTGCAATTCATTCGAGGTTGTTTCCTTTCCACGGCATATAAATTCCTTACAATTTCAATTAAATTGTTACCACTTCTGCACTTTGCACTCTCATTGCGTTTAGATTCCACAACTAAATGCATAACATCATCATTCTTGTAGCAAACTAGAACCATTAATTAATAAGAGACGTGTTTTCATCAATAAATGTGAGCAATCATTAGTTAAGAAACAGTGAACCTTTGTTAACCTATGCAATAGGTCGTGATGACAATAGCAATAGCAATGACCGACATTTGTCTAGACAGCTGGATGTTAATCAATCTCTACGCACATTTCTTGATTACAGATATTAGCAAAATGTATTATTAAAGTTAACATTTTTAAATACATTATACATAGGCTAATTGCGAGTGTCAGTTATAATTAGTAGTTAAATCTTTATTGCATCACTCTATTGACAAACTGTAATTTTGATATTAAAAACATACAATTAATAAACTACATTTGTATCAGATATTTATATCAAAGTTTTACTCTCGAATTCCAAGTATTAAGTGCACGCAGGTCCTTTAGATATGTATAAAATACCAGTCGCAAGAACAGGTGCAATAAAGCTGAACATATTTATTTATTTGAGATAAAATTTTGAGTTCTTTATTTGAGCCTGTTCGAAAAGAAAACAGTTTTTCTTATTTCACAAAAGCACGTTTTCTTGTAAAGCATGAAAGTAAAAGTTGCACGGGATGAGCTTGTAACAAAGAGACAGGAAATGATGGTAATTAATACCAATGAAGCATCGAAGCACTTCAGTTTGAAGGGAAAGTGCTGAGTATTGTTGTTGTTGTTGTTACATTATATCTTATACACTATTATTATGATTCACCTTTTGCAACGAAGGATTTTTATAAAAACTCACTACGAATGTTTTATTTATAAAGGATATAACGGACAGGAAGTGCAGGATGCGATAAATAAAGGTTTAGCGAAACTGGTATAATTGTATAAAGAAACTGGTCTCTCGTCGATGAACAAATAAATAAAATTTCGAAAAAAACGAACATATTTAAACTGCACCAAAAGAAGGAATATCTAAGATTTGTTTTCTTTACATTCATTGATATTTTTTGTATTTACTTCTACATCCGTTTATGTTTATTTTATATGCACTTTTTGTATGATCAATCTGTAGTCATCATTCTTCAATAATCTGATTTTACATAAGTTATTCGGTTCTGTGATTAAAATGATTCTATCCCACTTTATATGTTTGAATTCGTTCATTATGTTGATACGATAAAAACCTTCTTCCTTCTTACTATAAGTTGTTTTTTTTTATTTCTATAGAATAGTTAAGGTTTTTGTATTCAGGAACTACTTAAGAAGTCTGAGCATGAGATTGGCTATAAGTGGATTATCGGTTCAATCCCACATCTTACCATTATTACTAGGTAAACGTTTTATACTTGCTACGCATCAAAGCATACGATAATTACAATAATAAACACATTTATTTGCATCCTCAACAACCAACAAAGTAATTACCAAAACCAGAATCAATAAATACATTTTAAACTCATATTTGTACGTTTATTTTTATTTTCAAAAGGTACAAAAATGTTTTGATAATGAATAAAGTGAATGCTTTATTTGGTCAACTGTTAAATTCTTGAGAAGAACAATACAGACGTTGTCCAAAAGTGGTCGACAAATCATTTTGTAGATAAGTTGAGAATAATGCATACCTATTTTTTCGTTAGCTTAATTCTCTGAAGTACAGTATTTCCTTGAAATTGATAAAGAAATACAAATTAAATTTTAAGAAAATTAAATTAATACAGAAACCTTCTAAATAAATGCAGATATTACTACTTATACAATTGCATAATAAAGTTTCTATTACAAATTACGTCATGCAAAATTACAGCATGGTAATGGACAAAAACTTTTTATGTATTAAGAACTTTTTGTTTCATTAAAATCTACTTATTAATAATAATAATTTAATACACATATTATATATATTATGATATAAATTGCCAACATAAAAGATATAAACTTTGGTACAAATTTAAACATGATGTAGAGTAAGTGAAGTAATTGCTGAATAATGTAATAAAATCTGTTTTTTCTTCTGGACACATGTGATTTATTGGTATGAAAGAAATGCGTAATGAGTGCGAAATGAATAGAAACGCGTTACACAATCGAAGAGAGAAACAGCGGCCCCGAGTGAAATTTCCAAAGTCCGAAAAGTTTGCAGCTAATAAATTAAGCCTAATGAGCATACAAACAAAACAATCCGAGATCGTAATCGACGTGTTTCGAAACGCCTTGATAAATCGTTAACAATAAGTCATGCAATTAAGTATTGTAATGCAAAAGCTAACGGAAACTGTACAACAACATCTCATGCATTTCGTCGATGGAAAGGAACAAAGCGAAGAAGAAGCGGCGAAATTGGAGTGATAAATCAGTCCACGACGGATCTCATGTTTTCACACATACAGAAACCGAATGTGTTTATGACTTTCAATAATCGAATCTCTTTCGAGGCGTGCAGTTGCTCGACCTTTGCCATCGAAATAAGTGAAACCCAAGGAAGTTGATGTTTGAAAGCCAAACAGAAAATATATAAATCGGCGTTGGCTGCCAGCCGAAACAAAGCACCAATTAATTCCGAAATAACAAGCTTCTAGACTATGCATTTACATTTGGCTATTATTAAACACATCTTATTTTTTTTTTATTTTTATTCGGAGGCACCGTTCTCTTCAGCTCTTTTGCCGACGTAGCGTATCGTGAATTCCCGTGGGTGGGTTTAATGATAAGGGATTGAAATTTATAGCGGACTTTTCGTATCTGAAGCGCATTTATGGGTAGGTGTAAAACGTATTGTAAATCTTCACGATTGAAACAGTTTTATTGTAGTTTCTCCCTAATAAAAATAAGTATATCAACTTAATATAAATATTTAGATTTAGAATCATGTGCATGTTTTCGTTCAAATACTATCCAAGATCCTTGCTGAGCATCATCAGGTGGTTAATTTTAATAGAATTTTCGCTAATTCAAAAACTATAAAGTTGATTCGTTTCAAATTAAGACTGTTTGAGAATGCGGCTTTCGCAGTAAAGTACCACTAGCTGGAATTCGTGTCTTTGTCTCGAGTAATTTTAGGTTTTACACGAGAGATGCAGAACAATGTGTGACGAGGGCAAGGACAGGTTAATGGAAATGCTAAATACATCGAATCGACAAAGACGTTTACCGTTCCTTTAATTAACTTGTATTCGTTTTTCCAATATGCGTAAGTAGGAAGTTTAGTTAAGTAAACATAAACAAAACGAATAAGTGTTACTGGTACAAGGAAATCGGAGTAGATGATTTAACTATAATTAGACATTTATATAAAGATGTGACTAAGCGAGAAAGAGTGTTAATCTGACTACAGCTTTTTGTCGATCAATTACTTTGCAGAATTATAAAAATAGAAAAAAAAATCATTTCATCTCAAAATGATAGAGAAATTAAATTTAAATATAAACCAACATAATTAAAACATTGTAGAACTTCAGATCAGGAAATTGCGTATTAAAGTCAATAAAACTAATTATGTAACGATGAAGAAAACGACTTCTCTTAGAGAAACTTTAAATAACTAAGAATTTGTACGAACGGCTCACAAATAACACATGTGGATAAAGCAAAAGCAATTTGGGCTTAAAGTCAGCAAACTCTCTGAACTATTATTAGATTTTTTTATTGTCCAATACTGACTAATTTAAATCACTGTTTCATCATAATTATATTACAAAACAATAATGAAATGATGACAGTTGAAACTATATACAGTTGATGTAAGTTATAAAGAAACTACTAGATTCTAGTAGATAAAATTCCTTAATCTCTTTAGAATATAATTCACTGTATAGCGATAAATGACTATTTGTTACTGCAAAGACGTTTTGTTAGTATTAATAAAATACATGTAAAATTAATTGCTCTATTTGCTAGTACTAGAAAATGACTTATAATGAAAAACACTACCAAATAAGTTTAATTCGTGTTATTTGAGAAATACTAAATCATTATTTTAATTAACAAATTATTATTTAATTTATTGTGTGATGCAAATCGTTCTTGTGGAATTATATTTTAAATCTATTAATAATTGATGTTTGAATGAACTAACAATAATTAATTCTATATGATTTACTATTATTCTAATGAATAGTAAACCTTTATTGAATAATAAATGCTATGTAGAACATAGTGGGCATTAAACTCTATGTAGAAATTATATAAGTGTAAAATGTATACAACTCTTTAAAATACATTTAACTTTATTTGATTTAATAAAAATCATTTAATTTAAGAAATTCATTAAAATAATTACTATTATCTTTATATGTACAACATGCTTCAATTATTTTTGCTTTAAGTTATTTTGTATTTATTATAATTAATCTAAAAAATATTATTATTCTACTAATTGAATAATCCAATTAATTAAATGTGTTATAAGTCTAAAAATAATTTAAATTCTTTGTTTTCCGTTATGCAAGATAATCATTTGATCACGCTTAACTACGTTATAGAAATATGAAATGAGCTTAATTAAAATAAATGTTTTCCGTAACTTAAAATATTGAGTTTTTATAATTATGTAAGAATTAATAGTTATGAATTATTAATAATCAGAAAAATAGTATACACTTGGGCTCTTTGGTTTTAATTGGGTCATTATTTATTGTGAAACAATAAATATTATACACTTTTTAGAATAATTAATTATATTTGACAAGTTTATTGTAGACCAGCGTTTCTCAACCTATGGGTCTCAATAAATTTTAAATCGTGAAATGACAGCTATCAAATTTCGTTAAATCCTCAATTATTTTATGTTATAAATTATTAAATCGCTAAATGACAGATGTCACCTTGAGTCAAAAAAACTATTGACTATTGGGTCGCGAAATGATATATTTGTCACCTTATGTCAAAATGTCGCAGTACAATCAAAAATGTTGGGTCGTGTGTCATAAAAACGCTTATCTAGATTAAAATATATGTAAAAAGTGATTGGTCTATTTCTTAGGATCAAAGGACAAAAAGAAGCGTACAAAGTTTCTAAGATTTATCTTTATTTAGTTCAATATTACTTTGAATGAATCTACTATAAACATATACAATTCACTTTTTATGAACAAGAACTTAGCAACAATTGTTCTTCGTGTACAATTTATTATTTATGTGTAAATTATTAAATTTAACTTATTTAATTGAAATACAAAATTTACTTAATGAAAAAACAAAGAGATCAATTATATAATTATTAATAGTCAGGATTCAATAATAACCTGCGTATTTTGAATAAAAACGCGATGTGAAAAAGATTTGTTCAGTTCTAATTTTATTCGGAGATTCTCCCAACATTGATTTAACATCGAACAGCTGCTTGCAAAATTAAAATTGACTTTCTCCGAAAACCCTGATACCGTTGAATCCGCTTTAAAATAGATGCAACAACACAATAAATAAATTCAATAGAATACCGAATTGATGACCCTATTATCAATTCAAGACTCGTTCTGTGAAGCAATTAATAGTAAATAATTGTTACACCTTACTTTCTAATTAATATCGTTATTTAAATAGGAACAGAGACTGCAATTATTCAAATTGCTCAACGTGAAATGGACGCAATTTAATAGCCACATATTATTCTTATCGTAACGATTATAAAGCCTCGCAATGATTTAATGTTTATTTATAGTCTCTTAACATGAACGCTTATTTCCGATATCGATGGATTGTGTGTAAGAATTTCCATTTATAATCAATGCTCAAAAGAACAATAAAAAAATATATACATATTCGTCTGCTCACATTGTGCAGTTGTCAATAAAATAGAGGTATGAGACTAGAATTTTGTGACTAGAATGATTATATATTTATTATTTCGCTCGGAGTTTTTATTTTGGATCCAGTTTTAAATGTTTAATGATATTCAATGTCGCAGCATTGGGTAAATTTTAAAAATTTCATAATATACTTATGTTAATACACTTTATCGTGGTTTTTACTATTATATATGTTAAATTCCGTATTACTGACTGCATAAATTTGAAAAAATAAATTAAAATAAACAACTACGTGGGTGTAACAACAGTTCGCTAAGTTGACTGAAAAAAAAACAATTTTATTTTAATATATTTAATTTTCATCCTTTTGTAATTTCTCTACATAATGTCCATTTATTTCAATACATTTCTTAATTGAGGTGAAAGACCTTACAAAACATTCAAGCTTTTCAAGTTTTACATTATGATCTCTTTATTGGAACTCAAGACTTTTTACTTCAATTATTTTTAATTTTCGGAAACAGCCAGAAATCACAAGGCGCTAGGTCGGTAGAATAAGGTATTGTGCGAATTTCATTGGTGCCAGAGAGCGCAAGAAAGTTGTTGGTTATTTCAGTAGGGTGAATGGGGTGGATGTTTCTGGATTCTCAACAAATTTTTGAAAACTTGTAGCAGCTACCACTTTTACCCTGGTAGAGTAAATCGAGATTATCACTTTTGTTGCTGATTTTTGTTGTCTCGTTTTAACCGGGGGGATTTGCACCATCTTCGCTCTATACTATGGACTGCTGATTGATTTTCAGGTCAAACTTTTAGAATCAAGATTCATTGCCTGTTATGATTTTACTAAAAGTACTAGAATCTCCATTTTCTCAATTTTCCAAGAAATATTCGGCAAAACGAACACGTGCCTTATTTGGTTGTCATTTAAAAATGACGGATTTCTTCGTGTAGCTTTGGTCGGTATCATCGGTCGAAGATTTCGGGCAACCTACACGAGGTTCTTCCACAGAAATCTGGTCTGAAATCTTTGAAACCACTTGGAAATAGTCACATGGGATGATGCATTCATACCATATACATTTTGGCATTTCTGGAAAATTTGCATAGACTTGAGTTGATATCGAAATCCGTAGAGAATGACAAAACAAATTTTTGCTGTGTTGGTGGTGGAATTTCTACTAACCTTCACTAATCTTGCATTTTCTCCTATCCATTCTTACCGATCTTCTTGAAATTTTACATGAAATATCGTTAGACTTTAACAAATTAAGAAACACCTTTTGATTTTTCAGAAGCAAATTAATTAATGCCAACTTAACGAACTTTTGTTAGACCCCTCGTACTTACTTACAAATACTTTTCAGAATAGATCACAATCACATAATTATTTAATAAAAAACGACAAAAGGAACGACAACCATGCAAAAAAACAGATAATAGATCTTCCAAAAATATTATCTCCTTGTAACAAGTTAGAGATTTTAGAATTTTGTTCTTAAGTCCTGGAGTTCGTAAGTTGGGGGATAGCAATATCTGTTTTATTTATTATTTTAATATTCACGAACTTAATATTTTATAGGAAGAATTGTACACCGTTTTAATATGGATATGGTGATCCACATTCGTGTGTCATACGCGTTGTGTATTCCGTTTTATTTATAGATTGCTTTCACTTGTCTAGTCGTAATAATTTATTACTATTTAACAATAAAAATAACGCAACTCTCGTTTCAATTTGTAACAAGAATTATAAATATATTTAAATAAAATTAATTATTTCTAAATAAACAACAATTAAAAGACTTTGACTTTGAATAAGTGATATTAAGAAAATAGCTTAAAATTTTTAGTTTATAAATTATTAATTAGTTTAAATAAAATATCTAAACTCTCTAAATTAATTAACTATCAAATATTAAATATAATTAATACATAGAGTTACAAATGTCTCATGTAACAGATGCAATGCAAACTATACGGTATATAAAAAGGAATGTCGTAAAATCTTTCAACATATTATGAAAAACAAGCTTAATACACTTAAGTTTTGAGTCTGCAAAAGGTGCTTCATTTATCATATTTATTTAATGGTTAATGTCTCCATATAGTCTAGACACGTGCATCATTAGATTAGTTTGAAGAAGTTATCTGTGCAGTTTTTCATTTTTTTTTGTAAATTTGACAAATATCCAAAATACTAAGCTTTCTTTGATCTGTTGCCAGTGTGTTTTTGCATTTTCTAGAAATACATTTTTGCAACAATAATAATTTGTATACACAACAAAATGTAATTTATAGACATTTAAATTTAATAGACGAATTTAACATTATGATAAAGTCTCATCATTTTCTTTCCACAATATCAACACTTTCACAATGATGTAAATTTAGTAGCTGAGCAAAATTAATAATCGAATTGAAGAAAATTATATAATCAAATCTGAACAAAGGTTAAGCAAGTTATAATAAATTGTAGAAATTTCGAAACTTTTAAATTATAAAAAGCATTTTATAGTAATACCATTTTTACAATGAAATAAATATTGACTTTGAAATTTGTATTTTGGAAATGTTAATCATTATAGAATATGTTAATATTAATAATATATTCATTGCTAAATATTTGAAACTATGAAAAATTTCATATTTAATATCATTGTTTCATTTCGATGAAAATCTTTATGATTAATAATTATTGTAAAAATTATATAAATAATAACAGAAAAAAATGTATGAATTAAGAAAAACCCATGAATAATTGCAACTGACTGTAATTATTGTTATTAATTTAAAGTTAAACACATAAAGGTATAAAGGTAAATATTCAATTAATTTGACCATAATTTATCTGATAAGATTGAAGAAAAATTTACGATTATCGGGACGTTAATAACGCACTCATAATGCTTGCTTATCGGTTAAGTAATACTCAAATAATCACAAATTATAGAATCCTTAATTATCATTCTGGAAACGTACATAAATTAGTAAGATAATTACATAAAAAGTGTGTTCATTTCTACGCAATAATGTTTAAAAAAAATTACAAAACCGTTCTAAACGAATTGATTTATTTCGTATTTAATATAATAAATATAGAAAAGAAAGTACCGTTGAGAAATATATCGAAAGAGAGAGAGAAAAAAATCTGTCAATGGGAAATTCTCGATGCGATATTTCAGCAATAATTCTTTGGATTGAGAAGAAATAAAAACTGCAATTTCTTAGGCTGAAATTGGAACATGGCAATAAACAGATATATTTTCTTTTAAGGCCAAACGAGAAATAAATGCGTTTATTTAATGATAATCGATGTGCGCGGTTTACTTAGATGTAAATCTGTTATATCATTAAAAAGGAAAGCTAATTTACTCGGAATTTATTGTATGCAAATTGAATCGAAGTAGGTTCGTCTATTGTGTCAAAGTTTGTGTTTAATTAAATAAAAAAAAAATAGACAAATTATAGTGTTCAAAAAATACAGAAAGTTTCTTTTTTAATCATATTTATTTTAGCTGTAGAAGAGGATGTGTTATTGCAGGCCTAATTTGGAAGGAGATGAAAGCAAATACAGTTACAAAAGTAGTTTGATTCGGCCCATTTGGTATTCCATTCGGGAACGCGCAAGGAGAAACGATAAAAAATAAACGGAATTCCCAAACAGTGTAATAAAGCAAATGATGGAACAACAAACTTGGGCATAAAACGAACAGAGGGAAGCGACTTTTGTTTGTGTTTGTGAAGTGAAAAGATCGCCGAAAAGGGAATTGAAATACTAGTTTAGTTTTTCCCATGATAAATGATTAGATGGATGACATTAACGTAATCTCTTGCAGATGATATGCATGTGACAGGCGTATGCAAACGAGACTCAATTGTGACAATTACGATGATGTCACGTCTAAAAGTGGTTGGGTTAATTGAGCTTTGGGTTCGAACGCCGAAACGACAAAAAAAAATAATTGTATGATGTAAATTGTCTGCATAAAACTGAAGGAATGCAAAAGGTGTAGCCTCGAATGAATCACATGGGCTTGCATCGACCTGACGTGCCCGGGTTTCGCGCTTCTTCACGGTGGTCTCGCGCCAAACAACAAAGAGCTTTTGTTAACTTTGCATAAAACAACGGGGAAAACCCCTAATAACAACACTGCCGATGGAATGAAGAAATAAGAAATTGAACGGCTTCTACATCAGAACCAATTAAAATCTACGATTGACAAATAGTGATCTCGTCGTGTCTGACATGTCAATCGCATCCTCTAATTATTCCCGATTCAATAATTTACCGTTAATCGTGGAGTACATCCTACGCGTTCTAAAAAAAAATATATACACATTCATACATAAACGAAGATAAATACATAACAGGAACTGAATTGTGTCGAGTGATGCAACGGCGGGTTTTAAAAAAAAATTCTTGCGAAAGCCGTCTCCTCCTCTGAGACACATGTCTCGCACATTTATCGTGTGCTTCGATTTTCGTCGCTTCTGAAGATTGATAAGCAGTCGTCACTGGTTTTAGGTCTTTTCAGGTCACGGTAAACCGCCTTATCGCCGCACAAAATTCAGAAACAATTACTGTAACGTTCCTCCTCCTTCACTTCGCTTTTTTTTTATTTTATTATTTTTTTTTTTTAATTTAGTTGTTGATATTCATGTTTTACTTTTGCCATTGGAATTGTCGATTTCTTTTCGCACGAGGAATGCGTGCATCGAGCCAAAACATTCGCATTAATATTTCGCAAGTGCATCGTTTTTCACGTTAATAACTTGGAAAAACAGGTTTCGTTGCGTTTTCTGCCTTCTCAGCCTTTTGTTCCGTGTGTGCCACCCACGCCAATGGCAAAATGTACGGCACGATAAAAGCTCCGTGGACGGTTACATGATTAAAAGCACCTCGGGATGCTGCATTATAGTGATCATCGTCGGAAAACTGAATTATAACATTGATCTTTAACACGTACCATTAATCATATTATTAACTTATAGGCGAATTTATAATTTTAGGTTTTATCGTATAGATTTCTTTATCCTTAGACAAAACTTTATATTAATATATTAATTATTATTAATTTACCCCATTATAACCTGGAGATGGAAATTCTAATATTTTTCATGGATACATCGAATTTTATTGGTGAACGTCGTCATTACATCCTAAGAATTAATTTTTACCCCATTTGAGGTAATTTACTCCGGTTCGTACTTTCAAATTAAACATTGTCATTTCATTGTCAGTTTTAGACATTTTCACAATATTTGTCAGTCAATATTAATTGTATATTTGTAGAACTTCTTAATGATAACTTTAACATTTATTCTCTTCTAATTGTAAATTTACAAAAAAAAACTTTATTGCACACATAAATACTACGCGTAAAAAATCATAACTTAAAAAATACTACTATTATGATGCTTTTACCATTTAAAATGAATACAACCTTTAATTATATTCTGTAAGTGTATTTCTCAAGCCAAAACTGACTGCGAACCGAAAAATATTCACCTTTTCAGTAACAATATTAATATTATAATAGTAATTTTTTATATTTTTTGTTAAAAACGTATCCAAAACTCGAGATATACGTTAATATGTTTTCAATCTAACTATTATTACGTTTTAATGGAAGTGTCGCAAACTCAAGATTATATGTATCAACATTCTCTCGTTTTATGTTATTGATGTTTGCAATTATTACTGTTCTGGTTTTATTGATGTTACTGTTTGCTGTACTGAATTTATTGTATCTGTTTCAACGAGTTCTGAGCTTCTTCTACACCATACAAGTACAATTTAAAATCGCTGCAATAAAATCAATCCAATTGAGTTGTACAAATAACATTATAATCAGTTCAATCTATTTTACAGTCGGCTCTTGTAATGTTTGAGAGATAATGGAACTATTTTGTTCTATGTTGAATTATACATTTTCAAATATTTAATGAACTCAAAACTTAATTTACAAAACCTTCAAGAATGAAAGTTACTTAATCAATAGTCTATCAAATTTGTGACTAAATAAAGATACAATTTTGTTTACATTTATATTTAAGTATAAGAGTTAAATAGGTAAGTCTGATAAGATCAAAATTACGAACCTCGCTCTCCGAATGCATGAAGTCATCATCATCCTTGTCTAGCTCATCTCCGTTCCTATCCATATACTCAAAATCATCGTAAGTCTCGTACAGATCATCGTTGTTCCTTCCGACTGGTTTCCGGTTCTTCGATGTCCTCAATGGAGCGGAAGTTGTCGTCGCGGTCCTCGAGTTGGCCAATTTGTTCACTTTACTTAACACACCATCCAAATGAGGATAACGCGATGAGGAACCGTGATGCCTCAACCTAACCGAAGGCACATCAAATCTAGATCCTCTCAATCCCTTTAGCACATTCGTTCTCTGGCGGTTCAGATAACCGGAGGTTTGCGCACTCCACACGACGTGCACCAAAAGCACTAATCCCAATAAACCACACTTTGTCCACCACATCTTCCTGAATTCATTTGCTACGCATTCACCACTAGAAAGAAAGAACAAAAACAGAAAGAATTAGAAACGTTATTTTCGATTACGTAAACGCAGGAAGGCAAAGGAAATAATAAACACAATCCTTCCTTTTGTTTATTTTTGACGTTTGTCGGAATTGGGAAGCGAAGAAAAGAAACATATTAAAGATGATGAAGATGTTATTTTTGTTTAGTACGTTTTAAAATTAAGTTGTCTGTAAATACGAAAATATCAGTTCATATCATGAGTGGTGTGATTGAAGTAGTCTCGATTGGTTTCAAGTTCAAAGTCTGATTGATGGAACGGAAGAGACTGGCGTTGTTTGGGATCAATTGGAGATGGTTTCCGGTTTGGATTTGGTATTTATTTACTTTGTTTTGTGGATGGAAGAGGACTCCAGTATGTGTGTGCAGTTGTGCGTCGTCTGGAGGCATTAACGAGATCGGGATTTATGGAGTCGGGAGTAGTAAGTAGCCGGTTTTCATGCCGATGAAACGGTGCAGTAAACATCATTAATTGCACGTTTTCAGCTTGCCAAACAACTCAATACCATTCAAACTTCTAGCAGCTATTCGTTATGACTTGTCTTAAGCCTAAACCGGCCACCTAACAACGCCGAGACCGTTGTTGAAAGTAGATCCATGTGTGTACGTGTGTTGTACGTTTGCTGGCAAAGTATACAAACATCAAGATAATTATAGAAACCTATGTAATGCTATCGGTATTTGGTGTGTCTACAGCTCGATTGCTTATTGCCTTCCTTTTTTTACTACAATCGCACTCGTATAATTAACAACACCCAGCGTTTCATGCAACCATTTGTCCCGCACCTTGACATTGTTCTTGCGTAACGTTTTGCACCTATTTATCCTGACACAAGCAAGGTATGCGCTTCAAAACAATAGAACCATAACACCAAATCAAGCTACAAAACGTCGAAGAAAAACAACAAACATCATCATAACTTACATTAGATCTACATCCAATAAATATTGATTTCTTTTCATTTCCATGCATTCGATGAGCATGCAATTAAAAGCCGATGTCCATTAAAATAAAACACGTCTTGAAAATCGAAATTATACATTATTTTTTTCCTTCTTTTTGCTGTTGTGTAGTTATTATCGAAACCGTATATTGGGATGCATTTAAATGTCTTGCATTTATTTCGCACGTGGAAAGCGACTGTATAATAATTATCTGGAATATTTTAAGAGACGTTCGTTTTACATGCGGGATTAGCGCTTAAGCTCGTAAGATTAATGCCGACGGTGTTCGATTTACGAGCGTAAAAACGCAAGCAAGAAACGGCTAATGGATTTTCAAAGGTTATACCGTACTTTGTTGATATTAAATCCGAGAAATTATCACATTCTTCCAACTGATTTCTTTCTTTTTATATGTACAGTTTACAATTGTTTAATTGACAAAATATTTTTTTTAAATTAGTCAACTTGTCTAACATTTCAATAAAGAAATGAACGGAAGAAAAATTTTTTTTTCTAAGAAAATCATTTATTTTAGAAGTTAATAAATTTAGTTCAATGCTTTTCAAAACCGTTTAATTCCTTCAAAGTTGAAATAATAACGTCATTTAGTATATTCTGAATAAATTTCAAAGGTTATTTTGTTCTTTTTTGGTATTAAATCTGAGGAATGACCACTGAATTAATTAATTTTAAGTATCCAAATGTAACATGTTATAATTCACAATTTCAAAAAAAAAAAACCTTTTAAAAATTATTTATTTTCATTTAACATTTCAATACAAATAATTCTAGAAGATTCTTGAACATTTTCATTTTTGAAACTAGCACAATGCAGTTAGTTCAATGTTGACATAATTATTTTCTAAACTCTTGTATTATCAATTTGCAGTTGCGATAATCGCAAAATTTGAAAATACGCCAGAAAATACCTAAACTAGGTATTCAATTATTTAATTGAAACTTTATAGTAAGTTATCCTTTCACAAAGTTTTAGACAAGTGAGACATTTAGATTGCATCATTTACGGAGTTCAATATCGAGTTCATTTTTTTTATTTATCTTCGATTATCACGTAAAAAAATCATTTTTTTCACACTTAAATATGATTAAATTATTAAAATGACTATTTTCCAACATTTAGAACACTACAATCGTATAAATGTAGGAAAATAAGTGAATAATTCACCAAATTATCTTATTTAATTGATTGTAGTCATACTCATGTGTTCATATAAAACATTATTCCTGTCGTCATCGATTAATTTGATAATTACAAATTGTTTAGTTTCCATCTATCTATTTGTTATATATTTGTTAAGAAGGATCATCTGATAACCTCAATTACGAGGTTCTTCCGCTCTATGTATATATTGCAGAAACATCCTCCGATTTGCCACTATTTTATAAAATTAACTTAATTCTAAAGTATTCTATTAAAAATTACTTAAACTAGAATGAAAATGAAAAGATCGTGAAATGATTAAGTTTAATATTTCCTTGATTCACAGTAAATCCTTACATTTTTATTTCTTGTATACTGTATAAATTCCAAAGAAGATTATAATTCTCTCCCATTGAATCCTCGTAAGATTGATAACTAGTTTATTCAAAGAGTATTATAAATAAGTATTTATCATTCCTTTAATAATTAGTAATTATTAATATTTAAACTCAAGTAATCATAATTACTGAAATATCCTAAATATCAATATAATTAAATCTCATTATTGATGCTATTACAATTATGTTCAATATCAACATTAATTCTAATATATTGATATAAATCAAAAGTTTAACCTGAATCTTTGTCTGATTTTATAATTTACTTATGAAAGTCGATTCTTGGAAGGAATTAAAATAATTTAAATATCTAACATACATAAAATTACATTCGTCACGATTTAATGACGCTATATTTTTACTGTAACAAAATTAAGATATCTTCATTAATCCTTATGAAAATTCTTCAACTATTTTTCATTAATTTGTCTAAAAGGTGTGAGAAGTAATAAATTAAAACTATATATGTATAATAATTAATATTTATTAAAAATTTAAAATAAATATTAACTTTTTAAATTAAATTTTAAATTTATAAAATAATAACTATAGTGAATTATAATTAAACTTATTAATTCCCATAATCTTGATGTATTGAATGGATTGGAGTAATCTAAATGTTCAGTTCTAAATATAATAATGAAGTATTTTTAATTGTAACTTTTTAATATATTTCAGAAAGAAAAACTTCTTTTGAATTAATTTATTACTGAAATGATGTAATAACATAAATAGCATGAGAATGCGCTTGAACTGCATAGTTGCAACAAATAATTGCTTAATTATTATAAAGTAGTGAAAAGTTTCTTCCCATGTATTTAGGTCGTATTTAGTGGATGTCATATTATATATACTGTATACTGAAGATGAGTCACCGAATATCTTGCATTTCAAAGAATGTATTCTCAATGACGTTCAAATGATTGACACAAGCGTTGATCAATTATCCAATGTCAAGCGTACCATAAATTATGAAACATCCTTTTTCTAATATTTTTTTTTCTTATTAACATTCGTGCATTTAGAATAATCATCGTTGCATTTACTATTCAAAGATTGATTTTGAAACATCCTTATTTTTTCTATTACAAATATATAATGTTTTCTGATAAATATGCATGCAAATGCGGGTATAAGCATCGCTTGCATTTGCAGTTGGTGCAAGAAACTGTTGCATAAAATTGGTCCGCATTTAGAATAAGGTATACAATAGAATGCAAAATTACACAAAGTTATTCGGTTTTGTTATTTCGGTGCGGAATCCGGAGAAGGCTTTTTCGCCTACTTCGAGTGTTGTTGGAATTTCAACAAGTTAATAATAGGATTCGTCTGCAGCCGTAAATCTGAATAAACGATATTCCGTTTTGGCAATAAACAGAACGCATAATAATGTTAGATTTAATTGATTCGAATGGAAATTAATGCTAATGACTTGAAGGATAATAATTCATAGGAAATTTCAAAATATCTGCCTTTCAAAAACAGAAAACGAAAGAGATGAAATTCAAGATAATTCGAGGACTCCCATAAACTGAATATGTTGTTTACAATTAAATGCAATATAATTAAGTCGTTTATCAGAAGTGTTTTTATAAATAAATAATATGCGGTTTTCCCCCCATCCGACGGACGTAAATTTCGATTACAAAAGATATTGCGCCATTTGGGTTTTCAAAGCAAAAGTGTTGTAGGATTTTCTTTCTGGACAGGAAGTCTAAAATTAAATTAAATATTTTCTTAGGTGCGAAATTGGCACAAATGTGGATTATTAAAATGAGTGCGATTGTCATAACTTTGCATTGGGTTATTTTAGTAAAGGAGATTTTCCGTTGTTCGGGGCGTTTCTGTTAGCAGCGTTTGCAGACATAATGAGGTGCACGGTTACACGTGAGTGGGACGAGGATGGAGAGCGTAATCTTGCGTATCCAGCAGCAATGAGCACCGCGAAGAGCTTCTAATTATACATTAATCCAAATACTTATTATATCGAATTTCATACTCATTATTTCGTAAGGTTAATCGAGGTTAGGAACATTTTCAATGCCAGCAATTAATTGCAACCTTGCGATTCACTCATTGTCCATAATTAAGTGTACATTGCATACAAAAATGATTAAGTTAATTCACTTACTTTCCAAAGTATTATAATTGCATTATAATACTCATTTCTTTGCTCTTTTCCATTATTTTTTCCTATAAAGTATTTTTTCGATCAATATCGCAGAACCGGAGTAATCTAGTAATTAAATTCATAGAAAAAATAATCGCACAAAAAGAGACTTTTCTATACATAATAATTTAGTTAGATATGATATTTTCAAACCGGACTACAATAGATCTGGACTGATCAAAGACGTACTATGCGAGGTATCATGTATTAATAAAAAAATGCATATAAAATATTATCACAAGTTTTAACGTATTCTGATTATAAGAACATAAAGTTTTTCGTTTTCAAATAAGTTCATTGTTTCGAAACCTGATTTTACTTCAACTAAATTTGACCATAAATTCTTAACGCTATTCCCCTTTATCATTTAAACCAGATTTTATTCAGTAAAAAAAAGTGACAAAGGTAACTCCTTTTCAACTTCAACATCATTGTTTACGAAAAGTATTCAAAATGTTTCTTATATAATATTTTCAAAAGTTGCAATCGGTAATAAAAACTTCATAATAATTATATTCGAATTTAACCAAATTATTTTGAATAATCATTATAAATTATCAATAAGAAAACTTACAAAAAAGATAAAATATTTAGGTTTAATTCATAGTTTTTTTTTTAATCTATAATAAATATTATATGAGAGAGGAATTTTATAAAACCAAATTTATAAATAAAGTATCAAAAATAATTATGCTATTACATATTGTATTTGTATTCAACTAAAAATTACACAATCTATAAAGTTCTGATTTTGCATCAATCATATTTGAAATGATTAATTTAATAAAATTTCACACTTTTCATTAAAAGGTATTTGTCATTAGGAAAAAGTAAAGTTTACTAAAGAGGATGATTATTGATTTGTCGCAATATAGACACATATACTGCAAGATTCTATGAATCTTTAGCACTTTATATTCAACCTCGAGAATGTTGTTTACGCAATGGAAATGATATCTTTTACTAATTAAGATTTCCTCAGGATTAAGATTGAAGCATTCAATTATGCATCATTTGCAATTAACATTCTATTTTGAGTTTGTTTTTCATACCGTCGTGGAATTAGAAAAGCGCTGATCCTATCTATGAATTCGAATTAAAAAAAATGCCGGTAACAAATTTTATTCTTTTTAATTTTATGAAAATCCAATGCAGTCCTTGTATTATTCGCAATATTGATTAAAATCGTTTAATTCATGAGTTTTGAGACTCAAAAATTTGGATTTATGATAATTATTCTATTAAAGACTTACGAATACAAATATGAAATGCAATTTTTTGATACAAAAGTAACAATAACTGGAATAGTGCGGTTTCTATTAAACAAACTAAATTTTATTGGACAAAATAAAAATAATGTCATGATTTAGGCTTGATATTAGTAATAGTATCAAATTCATTTCTATTATTGGGTTGGTGCATAATTACCAGGCGTTTTTTAAACAATATTTAATATGAAAAAACAATCATAAAAATTCTACAATAACATATTTAAATGATTATTCCGGAGCATAGTCACCATCTACTTCAATAACTTCTCATTTACAAATAATATTTTTATTAAAAAAAGTAAACAAAACAGCAATTTTTATTTACAAAAATGCCTGATAATTATGCATCAATCCAATTAAAATTCAAAATTCTGTTTTTTGATAAAATAAATACACGATCTTAAAGAATATCTATCAATGATACTACTTTAATATATGAATGAAATGAAACTTAATTTGACTGCTCTACTCTAGTAATAAACAAAGTTAGTTAAATTAATAAGTCTTAATTCATGTGTGCATTTGTACTGATTTACGCATTATAAGTTATAATACTACAAAATAACTAATATACTTGGGTTAGTAGTCTTTTTTCTATTATTGAATGAATAATTTTATCTCTATTACTGACTAATAATAGACAAAATTACATGTAATTATCTTTGTTGTTGCAAATTTATTTATGTAAATTAATTGCATATCATTCATTTGTATTCAAATTTTGTTAGATTAATTCATTATTAAACACATGTTTTATAATTACTTATTATAAGTAAATATTACATCAGAATTTATAAAAAAACAAATTATTAAGTAATATATATAATTCAATGATTTTAGCTTCATAAACACTTTGAAATACATCTCTTGATTAAAAATATTATTTTTTAAGTAGTAATAGTGAAATGTAATTACATTAAAATTCACTAACGATAAAGTTCATTTACATGTGTAAAATCAAAGAAAATAAAACTTATCGACTTTGTTAAAATTTAGAAAAAACTTTGATAATCTTTACATATTATTTTAAAAATCATCGCACAATATTTAATCATAAATTATATAGAAGTTATTATAACTTATAAAAGAAAAATGTTTATATTTGTTTATAAACACACCAAATCCTCACATGGTGCAATTTTAATTGAAATCATACACAAAAATATTTTTTCTAAAAAAATTATCATTTTTTTTACTTTATATAGCGGAACCGCACTATTCTTTACTATAATTATCATATATATTAGTCAGAAATTTTCTTTTCGCTATTAAGAAACTTTTACTGAAAACCACATATATATATTTTTCTGTAAAATCTAATTGGTGTTGTGTTGAAATCTCGCGACGACAGCAAAAACAATCATCATCTACGCCAACAGCATTTCCTTATACACGTATCTTTATTAATAACGTTTCCTTATACAAAATGAAAAGAACCCCACAAAGTGGAAATCTAATTACCTGTTTTTCCTTTAAAAAAAAATAATAAAGAATAAACGAACGAAACATGACACAACAGACGTGTACTTAAAATACGCTCACGTATCGTATTTTTAATCGCCGCATAAAATATACTGAATTAACTTTTTCACTGAAACCAGTCAGGATTCAATTATGAATCTTAATTGCGACGCACCACGTTCCCGATTTGCACAAATCGCAATTGAACGTACCGATACAGTTCGGGGATTCCCCCCAGCCTTCATATGTAATTATAAAAGAAAATAATATGTACGAACGAAATTGTGCTGACATTTGACACGGAATGAACATAAATTATTTGATAAAGCGCATTAATATTTATTGTGGATGAATGGGATATGTACACGATGCAATCTTTGAATACTAAATAAAGTTTGAATCCTCCAACGTAAATAAATATTTAAAAAAAAAATCACAGGTTTAGGTGAAAATAATCGTTTTATTAGATAACATTTTTTAATTACAGGAGAAATTTGGGAGTTAATGAAATCTTTGAAATTATAAAAAAAAAGTAGTTTAATCTCTCTGCATGAACAATATTAACGTAATGGGAGAATTGAGATAATTTCTAATTAGTATCCATTAGGAGTTGCGAGCGCTAATGGTCCAATTAATTATTTGTAATTATAAACGAATTTATTATTGGCCAACGAGTGATTTTGTAAACAAATCCGCATTGATTAGTTTAATTTCGAATATTTGATTTCGTTATACGATAAATTTCATTATACGTTTCACGTTTCCTTTTTTTTTTCTTTTTAATTTATTATTTTTCGGTTCTTTTACCAACAGATAATTTCAGGAAGGAAAATGTAGGTTAATGCATAATACACATATTTCATAATTTAAAACAATTAAAACGCTGCGTGCATTAGGCGTTTCGAAGCAACATTTTGTTTTATCAAGCGATTTAAATATATGGAATGATAAGAATTAGCGATTTAAAAAAAAAAATAAGTTTTCTTTACTTACCATAATAGTCTTTAAACTTAGTTGATTAGTTTTTTCTCGTTTGTATTTCTGTTATTTTTTTAATATCTGGAAGTGCGGTGTATCTTTAGTTTTATCACTTAGAGTTCGTCACTAGTTCTTGTTAACTTTATTGCACTGCACAGGTACACGCTGTTCCTCGACGGTGGTTGCAAGTGATGGTCGGAAGTTATTGGAGGGCCGTTGGAGATCTTGTCTTTGGTTGTCCTGGAATTCGCGCTTTTCGCGGGACCCGTTTTTCGTTGCGTCGACTGTTGATGATGATGGTAGGTTGTGTAGTAGTAGTTACTACTTACTGCAAGTTTTGCGTCCAACGTCGGGCAAAGTATGCGATCAACTGAATCCCCGTTCGGCGTGGTTTCTGTAAGCCACACAGCTTCCACACACATATACTCACCAAATCCCATTCACATCAGCAGCTCACAAACACACACACACATAAGACATATCCCTAGAAACACACACGCACACTTGCTAAATAAATAAGTAACAAACTCATTTCTTATCGTTTTTTTTTTACTTCTTACATATAGGAAAAAGCGTACTTTTTCTTTTGTTTTATAATATGTGATTTTCCCACGAACAGATTAAAATAATTAATTGGTTTATCTCTTTTTATAAATATTTTCTCAATAAATATTTAGTTTATTCTTAGAGACAATATAATTAATATCTTATAATTAACTTAATTAAAATATTTTTACTATCATAAATGAAAATAAAGAGTACATTAACATGTAATAAACTGGAAATGTTAATTTTTGTTATAAAATAATTATTATAATTGTGTTTCTGTCTAATGTAAATAAATAATTAATTGGATTATTTTGATATTTAAGACATTTTCTTAAAAAATATGACGAAATAAAGAATAACTAAAAAAAATTGTCTGTTAATCAATTATCACAATAATAAAAAAAATGCAACAATATATTTAAAAATAAACACAAATACAGAGAGTAACATAATTTATTTGCTTTAAGACATTACTATTGTTGTGCATTATCGCAGCTTTTCATTTTCTCAATAAATATGTTCATTTTTTTTTAGAAATAATATAACGAATAAATAAATCAACATATAGAAAATAACACTATTTAAAATTAACCCTTTCCAA
This sequence comes from Nicrophorus vespilloides, assembly GCF_001412225.1. Taxonomy (NCBI): domain Eukaryota; kingdom Metazoa; phylum Arthropoda; class Insecta; order Coleoptera; family Silphidae; genus Nicrophorus; species Nicrophorus vespilloides. The sequence continues at coordinate 42,913 of NW_017098451.1, read as the reverse complement.
CCCAGTGATTCCAAATGGAATCATTAGTTTTTAAATTCAACTTTGTCTTTCGACGATTAAAACTGTTGGAAGCAACTAATATGAATTGAAGCTAGATGTATTTTTAACAGTAGGTAATGTTGAATAATGAAAAAAACAGGTAAGATGTTTGTTTATGATTAAAGAAGTGCTTTTATAAAGATTTAAATAAAACAAACAAAAAATGGGCTGGAAAGGGTTAATATAAAATAGAAGAAAATAAATCTCATATTACTTATTGGTTTCTAAATATTAAAATGAAGACAGAAAATTGTATTCATAAAACTAATATAATTAAATCTTTGTCATATAATAAAAACTCATATTTAATGATGTATTATAAAAATAAGACGATAAATACATTTATATAATAATAAAATAATGAGTCTATTTCAATGATCTGTTTATTAACATATTAATTATAGATTACAAATTACAAAATTCAATCTATGAAAAAAATCTTGAAATTAAAGTAGTTAGTACTCAAATACTGTAAACACAAATGATATATACATAAATAATCACATCTCCATCAAATTATCTGTATATTAAGTTTTTTTTTATATTTCAATTTTATTATAATTATTCAATTAATAACTTTGAAGCAAATATTAAATGTTTTATAGACAAATAACAGTTAAACTCAACTCAATCATATTACAAAAAAAAATCATTTTTATCATTACGTACATAATATTTTATATACAATGGAACCTCGCTTAACGAACACCTCGCATAACGAGCATTTCGCTTAAGGAGCAAAATGAATTCTAAGAAAAATGACTCGCATAACGAGCAACGTTTCGCATAATGAGTGACGATGAGAAGAGAAGTTCCGGATTGTGCGCTTGGTACATCATTTTCAAAACTTGTGTACACATATCATGTGTATTTTTGATTATGTTTCACTATACGAGTAAAAATCCGGAAATTTTGGAACGGATTAAACTCGTTAAGTGAGGTTCCATTGTATTCATGAAATATATAAAAGCTTACTAATTGTTTGTATAATAACATTTATTGCAACAAATTACCAAAAACAAACTAAACAAAATAACATAATAAGAAAATTAAAACCAAATTGATTTGCTGCGTTTATTATATATTACATAAATATTTCATATAAATAGAAAGTAATTCGAATTAAACGTATGTAAATCTACATTGCAAATTTGTCGCAAATCTTTTAAAAAAATGCATACTTCGTATTTAATTATTATTTATTAAACAAATTAAGTATATTAGCAAACGTGGGAAATCCCGCTTATATAAACTAATTAGCTTTAAATTTTGAAACAGTTTCCAATATAATTTATATGTTTATATTTTTAATAACTACCTCATTTCGTACTTAAAAAAAAAGTATCTGAAATGGCTCACTTCCAAATATGTATTTTTGTTGTAATGTGTCCTAATATCATTATCAACATAAAAGCTATTTAATGTTCACAATTAATGTTTAATTACGAAATTAACATTTGATAAGAGTCAATTAGCTTAGACGTAAATATAAAATTACATAAGTTTTGAGATTAATTGCGAATGCACATAAATGTAACATGATTTAAAATGCTTTCAAAACGTCGTTTTTTACAAAATATACCAGCCCACAGTAGGAAATGTATTAAGAACCATTTGGGAAGGTGAACAAATTTAGGTTTGAATAAATTTGAATAACGACCGAAATCAGATCAGATGATTTTTTTTTAGAATTAATTGAAATATCCTGAAGCGAAACGCAAAGAGAGATATATTTACTAATGCGGTATTAGTTTTAATCTATCAAATTAAATTGAGATAATGACATATTCTTCTCACGGATATCTCGCGCGTTTGAAGTGATAAAACAAACTGATCATCGTATATCCCCCTAATTGATTATTTAGAAGAACTATCTTAATGTATGCATCTTCTATCTGTTGAGTTATACACTTATTAAATTTTACTTTATTCTCTAATGATTTGACGCCTCTAAGTTTTAGTTATTTTATAGTTTATATCGAATTTAAGACAACTTTATTATAACAGTTTCAGATTTAAATTGTTATTTTATCACTTTAAATATTCATCTACAATTTTTGTCAAAATGTTATACAGCAATACCTCGCATAATCCTGCTTCAATCAGTCCTGATTCACTATGATCCGGATTGAAAATTTCAAAACAAACTAAATTTTAATTGAGCAAAATTATTATTTATAAATAAATGTTCGTTTTATTTTTCCGTTAAACAATCAATTCTATTTTCTATTTATTTTTAGTAAATATACATTTTATTTCTATAGAAATATTTTTTAACATTCCAAACGTTGAATGTTATGAAAATACTAAAAAATTGAAAAATTGTTATGAAATTACAGAATTACTTTTGAAATAATATTTACACTTTGACTATCTAAATCATTTTGTATGAACTTAGGAGTAGATTTATTATCCAACTAAGTAAAATTTTGCAAAAAAATCAGCATATGCAAGAATCTGCAATGAGATGACATTAAAATATGAAAGTTGTTTCAAAGATACGTGCTTGGGTTCGAAGAGTATCAATTATAAAACAGACCTTAGACAATCGGCGAAACGCTATTAATCACTGGTGAATAATGTTTTGGAATACACATAACTCCAAACATCAATTAACTCTTAAATGATTTAAATACAATTGCATAATTAGACATAAAAAAAATATGTATTCAACAAACGAATTACAATAGTTTTCTATTCAATTTTGATTTAACTTCATGTTACACTTTATGCTTTTTTTTACTAGTGTATCTATGATTATTTATATTAAATAAGTAAATTAGTTGATGCGATTATTGACTTCTTGATAAAACATTGATTAAATTTTATTTTGTACATCCAAAATTTAAGTTCTAGAGTCTACATAATTACACACATTTCTTTGATTGTATTTAGTACATTTTAATAAACTCCTTAATGTTTATTTATTAAGATTTTGAATCTATTAAGTATTTCAATATTTAAATTGTTTGCTTATAATTGGTTATTACAACGTTTCTCAACGTTTTTGCCCTTCCATTTGCAGTTGTACCATGCAATTTTCTAATATATAGAAATTACCGATGAGAACTAAGAATATTTCATGTTCCTCGCTTTGATTTAAGGTGATAGCTGTCATTTCCGGAGTTATTAACATTTTAAAGCGACCCATAGGTTGCAAAACGCTGCTCTACAATGTATACAATTTGATAAGTCTTAATTTCTATCGAGAAAAAGAGACTGTTATTTTTAGTAACCATTTATTGACTTAATGTTTTACTTGATTTAAGTTAAAATTTTATAAAACAAATTCTCAATTATTATGAGACGACACTAGATTTGTTTTATCTGCAAATATATAGTGTATTATCTAATTTAATATTTTCTAAAGAATACGTAATACTTCTTCGATGAGTTTTTTCTGTCTTTGTTTGTTCAGTTCTAATTTATTTAATTTCTCCATTAGTCCGGTTTCAAACTGTCCGGAATATTGACTGAACTATGCGACATATTCCTGTAATTTTAAAATAAACAGTCAAAATATCTCATGTAATAATAAAATAACAAACACGTTAAATGAGTTTAAACAATGATCGTTAAATAATGAATAACTTGCTTTTTATTGAATCTTCGATTTCAAAACTAGAAAAAGTTTTTTAGTACAATTCCAGACATAATAAAAGCTTAATGCTCACAGCCAGAGACGCAAATCGCTTATACTAAGCAATCACAAATCTATAACTATTACATGAAATGTAACAAACTGTAAAACTAAATACAAACATAAACAAATAACGTCATATTTATATAATCTTATTTAGAATTTATTTGACTCGGTGACGTTTCCGAAAAAGCAATAGTAATAATATACGAAAGTTAATTTGTTGTGTTACTGTAAAACTTAATACTTGCAACACTAAATAAATTGTCGTTCGTTACGTTTCCTAAGTATAAAAGGAGTAATTTTAAAACTGAAAAAAACACACAAATATTGGATATTGGAATGAGTTCTTCGGGCTGATCTTTCTCCATATTTGCCTCGCCGCTTAATAGAAACGTTTCGTAACATAAACGTTTAGAATAATCGGCAGAATATGCAAAGCTACCTGCCATCCAGGCTCCTATTATTACCCTGTACAAATATTTGAAAACCAGAAAATGCACGGATTCCAATCCGCACCGCAAAAGAGCTTCTCCACACAACAATAATAAATACGGTTTTCCTTCCTTTTCTTCGCATATTTCTGGATGAGTACATTATATCTATGGTATTTTATACTATTATCTACTTTAGCCTTTCACGAATACTAGGAACAAATCTATTTGGAATATTATAATATTTCGGAACGTGTCTCGAATATTTTATGAATATGAAACAGAAACCCTTTGCAAATTCAAAAATATTTGTCAGAGTTAAAAAAAAATGAACACAACACAATGACTTTGTTGCTAGTTGAAAAATAATGTCTAGTGGCAATAATAATTATTTCATAAATTTCCAATCAATATAAAAAATTATTATTACTGCATTTTGAATGTATAAAGATTGTAAAACGAAATATTCTGTGTAATTTATACGTTGATAATTGCAGGATATTTGAAACGATTTTTTTACAGTTTATAAATTGTGTAATGTTACGCCCAATCACAATTGAAGTTGTATCTAGTTGCCATAAACAATGGCGCTTGTCGCATTGTAATGTAGAGGAGGGCGTCATAATCAACTAAGAAATACTTTGAAGTCATTTAAAGAAATATGTTAGATACGCCTTTTTCTCTATGATATATGTAGAAGATGTACACCTTACTTATTGTATCTACTTTTAATAGAAACCAAACACTACACTAACATAAAACAATAACTTTAACTTTTAGTTAATTTAGTTAATCAAAATGCAATTATTTTAAAACATTTCAGTTAAATTAATAAATTAATTATCAATTAGCAAATACACTAAGTGATAACAAATCGATTAATATTATATAGTAAATTTATTTCGCAAATTGATTTTCTTAATAGTAATTAAATAATAAACATCAAAATATTAACTAATCTACAAAACAAACATATAAAAAGAGATAAATTAGAATTTTATATAATTTTGTAAACTTTTTTTTGGATATTTTGTTTAAACTTATAAATTGTTGATTAGTTAAATTCCCAAAATGTATTTAACAATACAATAGTTAACATTTTAATTGAAATACAATAATAATTAATTTAATAAAATTATCAACAAATGATCTTAACAGTTGATGTCATTAATTGAGAAAAATATTACAAATTGATGCGTACGTTAGGCAACCTGTCTTGATCCGATAAGCAAAACCTAATACAGTGGAACCTTGCTTAACGAGTACTTCGAATAACGAACATTTCGCTTAACGAGCAAAATGAATTACAAAAAAATGACTCGCTTAACGAGCGACGTTTTGCATAACGAGTGACAATGAGAAGAGAAGTCCCGAATTGCGAGCTTGCTACATCATTTTTAAAACTTGTGTACACATATGTGTATTTTTGAATATGATTCATTATACGAGTAAAAATCCGCAAATTTTTTAGTCCACTAATTACCTCTTTCTTATAAATAATAAAACGTATTGATAATGTTATGTTATTCAAAAGGAAATGTTTACAGTGCATTTAATGTCTGGAAATTATCAAGACATAAACATTCACATTTCAATTGCAAGTGATTTCTTGCAAAGATATTTCTGGATTTTTATGTATCCATTCTGGAATACGATGATTCATGGAATGCTGCAGATTGAAATGTAAAACACATACAAAAAAAAACTTAGTTTGCTACATTAAGATACGGCCTCAATAACAGCTGTATTTAGAATTTAAATAACATAATTTATTGAGAAGGAAAAAAAATAGTATATTGAATAATTTACATTCAATTTTTTTATTATGAATTTATAAAATCTATTTTTATTTTGAATGTAAATCAAACAGTAAATTTTTAACCATAAATCTAGCATTAAACAAATAAACTATTTTTTTTTATAAAATCTGTTATTACATATTGTTTTCTAGATTTTTTATATATTTTTCGTAAAAATTCGACATATTTGTCATATATATATCTTCATTACTTTTGTATAACCTTTTGACCTCACGGGCTAATAAATTTAAAATATTGAATCTCGCGGACCACTAAACTCAAAATAAGATTATAAATATGAAATGGTATTTTCATTGGGCCTTTTACAAAAACGCAACTCAATAATACGAAAATTGCAAATAAAAAATGGATTCAGAATATAAAAACATATATAACCTCTCGTCCATGGACGCACAAACTTGTACACCATAAATAGTAAATAAAATGGAAAAAATATGTTTCCACCGAGCCAGGGGGTTGAAAACCACAGATCTTACAAACTAACTGCTCAACAGAATATTTATAGTAAATACTATTTTCAACATTCAATATATAAAGTAAGTCGATAAAATATTAACAATCATATTAAATGAATAATATTCATATATTTAAATGAATAATAAACTACAGTAAGTTAATTTTATTTTCCATCGAGACAGATTTTCATTACAAAATGCCAAAAATGTTATAAATTCTAATTTAATATGTTGATTACATGTTTAGATTCTTAAGTTGTAAGAGATTTTTTAAATTGTTTATTGCAATACATATACAATTTCGTAAAACTAAAATGTGTAAAAAATATTAATTAATTCTATAAGCTTAACCATAAATTATTACATATAATATGACTATAATTTATTAGATAATCGAAGTTAGTGCTTGATTAGAGATAAGATAGAATTATTGCAACAGGAAACTAATATAGGAATTGGCAGGATGTAGATGTTTATGCAATTAAAACCTGAATCTTGATTGTAATTTACAACACGTTATGAAATACAGTAAGAATAAGTAGAGTGAGATTTTGTTATTGAGGATTGAAATTATTTCCAATGTATTTTCATAAAACAAAAGATGAGACATTTTAAATTAAATAGATTAATAATGTTAAAAAAAATATTGATTGAAGTAGTAAAATATGTATAAATAAGAAAATATTTAACTATTACATAGATTATTTTATTGTATATAATTTATGTATAGTTTGCAAGGTAGGTTATATCACATAATAAATAAAATTTAAAAATAAGAAACAGTATTCATTAATTTATTTCATTCCAGATTTTCACGGAACACCTATTAACTTAGTTTGCGAAACCCTGTCTTAGATCTATAGTGATGATAGATTGATTAGAATAAGAAAATAATAAGAATTGTCAAAAATAGCAGATATTTAATAAATTTAAAACAAAAACATAATTTTTGATTAGACGTTTTAAAATGTTGATTTTATATAAAAATTGAATAATTTTTAATTTTCTGGAAAAAAGACCTAGGGTCAATAGCCTTTTGCAGCAGATCAATTTGTTTTTTTATTCATTATTCTAGAATATTTTACATTATTCTTATATATAATTTATGTTTCTTATACAAAATGACATATTATTTAATTAAATAATTTATTTATAATGTAATTTGTAAACTAATAAAGTAATTAGCAAAAAAAAATATCTTTCAGCAATTAAAAGCCAAATCTTGATTTTAATCGTATTTTATTATAAGTAAATAATGAAATGATTTTATAATTTCATTGTTCCTAATACAATTTACATAATTTCCATATAATGCATGAGTTTTTTTTAAATTAAATATATTATTTATTATGTAATATATGAGATAATCAAAGCAACTCCTATATTGAGAATTCGGTATGAATATTATAAGAGTAAAGTGGTGCAGGGATTCGCAAAATGCAGATGTATGAGCAATTAAAAGCAGAATCTCGATTTTAATGACAACACGTATGTAAATTGGGAAAGAGTGGCCTGAGCGAGATTTCGTGTGTACATTTATGCGGTATAAATTACCAGCGACATTTGGTATTCAAATTTTGAATTGGGTTAGTTAAAACTGTAGCATTTCGAAATGCAACGGGAAAACGGTAAGAGAATGCTGATGAGCGTCGTGATTGAAATATTAAGGGTGTGTATCCTGACCATTCATCGGTCGTGCGAGCAGCAGGGATTTTTCGAGAATCTAAATGTATTATGGGCGAGAGAGCTCGTGTCGATTGAACGGGACCGGGACAGATCGGAATGGGACAGTGAGGACGGGACAGAGAGGACGGGTGTGTAGATCGTAATCGGGTCCTTTTCTTCAACCTTCCCCGGCAGATAAATCAGGCTTTCGGCCCCGTACTTTTACGAGCCGCGCTCAGACAAATTGGTTTGCATGCTCACGTTTTGAGTGAATCACTCAAACAAATTTCTGTAATCCCAATAGGCCGAAAGCGCACGCATTTACCATCGACGTCTGTGGGGATTAAACCGAACACCCACAATTTAGAGGTACCTTAGGTACGGCACAATAGGCCAACCAAGCAACCATCTGCCAACGAAATTCGAGAAACCATCAATTGTGCCAAAAATGAGTGCGAACCGTTGACTCACTTTTCCCTGTTTATATTTATATGCATTACACGACTCGCAACTGCACTAATCTCTCCTAATATACACCCAACTATATCTAAATCTATAATTTGATACATTCTCAACGATATTCTTAACCAAAATCAACTATTCCCACTTATAAAGAATCCATAAATGCTTTAAGCTAATTTTAATAATCAGATCATAACGAAATCCTCCTCAAAATAATTCACAATCTTGTACTCAATACTTTGTACTCGACCTACTTTTTTTTGTTCCTTCAGCATTACACCAACAATCGAACGCCTTTGGTCCATCATCTTTGAAACAATTGGACTATCCCCGGGGTATCTTCTCGCACTTTCTATTTCCCTTCAATTGTCTTCGCCTTAATACGATAGCTACACCCAGAGAAAATGTTGTTGTGTTTTTATTTTTCAAGAACACCATAACAATGTAATGGACTATGCTATTTATGCCGTACAATCTACATTACGATTCATATTTCGGCTGTAATCTTTATTACCGATCGTGAATATATTGAACGTTATTAACAGCCTACTCATTGATCCAATTTCGATACATTTGGTAATTTTATTTTGTGTGCTACAACGGGCAATTATCGACATCGCAGCATCCACAGGCCAATTTACGCATGAACTGATTCCTACAGTTTTAATTGTCTTACACAATTATTGCTAATAATTCCACTTACTTTTACGCTCTTTTTTATAGTTTACGAGTTATGCATCAAATAGTATTTTTTACATTTACACTACTTAAGAAACTTTTATTATACAAAGAGAAATAAGTAAGCTATACGCAATTGGTTGAAAAGTCAACATTTTATTTTAAATATTGGGAAAACTTTGAGGATCCAATTAACTCAACTTTTAGTTAATTGTATTTATCTTTACTTTTTGACCCTTTATTTAAATGATTTTTATTTTCAAATATACCTTTATAATCTTTTCCATTCGAATATTCAGTAAATTAGTTTACAAGTGATCATTAATGAAATTCATTACTCGCTTTTCCTTTACAGCTATGAGCTAACATCTAATATATTAAAATAATATATAAATAAAACAATATTATAAATAAGATTAACAATCTACATTTTAAAGCAAATTATAACCTGAACAACTACAGTTAACCTAAGGTCATCAAAATTCTCAACTAAGGAAACTTATAATTTTTCATTATTATTGCCGCTTATTTATTTTCTCTTTTTCTTTATATTCCTTACTATTTGCTTTGAAATATGTTCGTTGATTATCAAGTCTAATTAAGAAATATTCGATAAGTCATATTGCAGTCATACTTTAAGACTTAAAGTTTAAGTAGATTAAAGTCTTCTTGCTGATGTTATTTGAAATAAAATGAATGAAATGAGTTATCTATTTAAAGCAGTATCTTCCAATCATTTAGAATTTGTTACACGACACAATAAATATAAATTCCAATAAAATAATATGTTATAAATTATCTGATTCAGCAAAATGCTATGCTCAATTATTTTTATCTCTGGCGACACTAATTTAAAGTAAGAGAACTTCAATGTAGATAAGGTAACTGACAATGTATAAAAGTACAACTCGCAAACTTATATGTCTTGCGTAATAAACAGTACGGATGCAACATTATGAAAATAATTATATATACCAGTATTTTATTAACTCATAAGCTTTAAGGAATATGTTTTAATGCATCGTGGCAAAAATGTTGAGAAACGATTATATAAAATTCAATTAAAACAACATACAATACAAAAACTTTCCAATTAATTAATTAATTGAATTAAACATTTATTGAATGTATTAATTATTTTATACCATTATATAGTGCTTGCATTCATCAGTTAAACACATTTTTTTTATAATTCTATTTATAGGACTTGTCAACAACGTCAACAACGTATTATTTAAATGTCAAAAAGCAATTACTTTCTACTTTCATCATGCCCATTTTACTCGTAGATAATTGGCATGAAAATTTTGATGCAGCAAAACTTCTAATATGCGTCCTTTCTAAAAGATATCCCTGTTTAACAATTCTTGCAATCTTCAAGTACGCGATCACAAACTATTGTGAAACTGAAAATCGTATCGTATTACATGTATACTAGGAACAACAACAAAACAGAAAACGGGATTTCTTAGAAGACAGAACCCATCACAGGTTAAAGAAAGGTAGGTTAACAAGGCTTGTCAATATGAAGCAACACATTTCTTTGCCAATTCATGAATGGCACATTGGACCTGTCAATATTGATTAACAATAATTTTGAAAATAAACTTATAATAATATTAAAGGTAAAAAAAACACAAAAATCTTATTCAATTTGTTTAAATATACGAACGTTTATTAAAAGGGAAGATGAACTATTATACTATAATCTTACATTTATCAAATAACGCTTCAAAGTTGTACATTTATAATGAAACACAGAATAAATATGATCAAACAGACTTAATTATTAATTGAAATAGTTTAAAGCCAGTGCTATGAACGCAAGAATCGTAGCAGCCATCGGCATCGCAGATGTACCGCCATTCTTCCGGTGCTTGTCGATGGAATCTTGTACGGTTTTAGGGATATCAACAAAAACTTTCTTGCTATTGTCTAGCAAAAAATTGCTCAATTCGGGAATTTTTATATGTTTGTCATCATCCTCGGCCGACCATACTGTCATAGTATATTTTTCATCCTTAAGGTATTCCGTGAATACCTTTACGTTCCTCGACAGAAACATTGCGCGCACGGGGAACGTAATCTTAGATTCTACGAAATTCGTTTTTACATATATTTCCATAGCCTTTACATGGGTTTCAGTGTATTCATTATCCTTTTCTTTTTGCGCTTCTTCACCATCTTTTTTTTCAGGTTTCGCTTCTTCTTTTTCTTCTTCTATAAAGTCACCAGTTGTCCAGCCTAAAGAATATAGAACTCCTTCAAGTTTTTCGATCAGTTTAATTGAAACTCCGGCTTTTGGAGTTTTTCCTGGGCCTTTGACAACATCAGCATTTAACAAAACAGGAACGTTTAACTAAAACAAAACAAACCAAAAACATATGGAAGGATTATCTCCAATTTCCACTTACTGCATTTATATCGGTTTGAAACTTTTCCGTGTCAAGTTGATTGTAAGCTAACAAATCCTTAAAATCCAACTTAATTCCAACTTTTCTTTCCGCTGTCTGCCCTTTCACCTGTATTAAGAATTCTTCAAGGGATAAGTCTGACTCTGCTGTATCATGAGACATTATTGGAATATCATCAACAGCATATGCTGTCTCTGTCTTAAGTTTTCCCATCCGCACGTCAGCTTCAATCATATTAATGCTGGTATCTAAACATTGAATATTTAAAATAATTGTATTATTGTAATGTACGAAAATGTTACCCTTCAAAGCTTTGTCGAGAAGATCTTTTGTATTTACGGCGTGGGCCCATTTCAAGTTACTTGGACTTTTTCCTTCGAAAAATTCAATAATATCTTTGGGTTTTGCCATCGCTGTAGCTAAAAAAATATATATATCAAAAGTAAATTACACGTAAATTCTACCACGTTTCTTAATTTAATTAAACAACATATTTATACTAAAAAAAAACATTTAATTAATATGAACGATTAATTACTCTACTTCAATAAATAAGCTTGCATTGTAAATGTAATCGTAGGTGGGATATTATCATTAAATAAATATTGACCAAACTACGAATAACAATCAATAACTTTATTTATCGCCAACATACGGGAAAACAATATAATGTAGTATATCTATATATATTATAGCATATATCAGCGTTTCTCAACCTATAAGTCGCAAACATAAATTGGGTCGCAAAATAACAGCTGTCACAATGTGCGAAATTCACTTAGAAATTGGTTACATCTACAAACATATTGTGTCACGCGGTAAAAATATTGAGAAACGCTTGAAAATAAATTAATTCCCTAAGGTGAAATTAAAATAATTAATTAAAGGTAGTTTTATAATAACCTATACAGTGGAACCTCGCATAACGTACATTTCGCTTAACGAGCAAAATGAATTGTAAGAAAAATGACTCGCTTAACGAGCGACGTTTCGCCTAATGAGTGACAATGAGACGAGAAGTCCCGGATTGCGCGCCTGCTACATCATTTTTAAAACTTGTGTACACATATTATGTGTATTTTTGAATATGTTTCACTATACGAGTACAAATCCGGAAATTTTGGAACGGATTAAACTCGTTAAACGAGGTTCCATTGTATTACTTAAAAACTTGATATTCTTGCAGATCGATGACTAAATAGTTATGTATAAAAAAAATGTCATTAATTGCAAATATTTTAATTGTTAGTTTTAATTTATTATATAATTGTTTAATATACAATGTATATACTTAGATTCTAAGGTTTAGTTTTATTTATATTCGAAAAAGTTTTTGTTAAATTTTCATTTAAAATATGAAATATTGATTTCATCCAAAAAAATCAAATTTAAATTAAAAATTTATATACAGTGGAACCTCGCTTAACGAGTTTAATCCGTTCCAAAATTTCCGGATTTGTACTCGTATAGTGAAACATATTCAAAAATACATATAATCTGTGTACACAAGTTTTAAAAATGATGTAGCAGGCGTGCAATCCCCGGGACTTCTCATCGTCACTCGTTATGCGAAACGTCGCTCGTTAAGCGAGTCATTTTTCTTACAATTCATTTTGCTCGTTAAGCGAAATACTCGTTATGCGAGATGCTCGTTAAGCGAGGTTCCACTGTATAAAGTTTCTCAAATAAATCAAGTAAATGTGAAAAGACGGAATTACTTTAATATGAATGATGTAATAATTGATTTATTTCAAATTATGTTGATCTTTAAATTTAATTTATCACGTAATGTATTGTTTAATTTGAACTAAACCATCGTTTTAATTAAATAGAAAATAATAAATCATACACAAATTTGTAAATAAAAACAATAATAAAAAAAGAGATGTAACAACAACATTATTTGCATATTTTGTTAGATTTATTATTTAATTAATTTTCATTTTTAGTTATATAAAAAAAAAGAATTATTTTTGAAATTAGCGAACGAATTTGAAAATACACCAATTAATAATGCGTGTCCCATTTAACCAGAATGATTAATCGACTGTATTTTGTTATTGTTACCAAAGTAACCGGATGTGTTCTTTAAAAGATGCCACGTAGTAACTTACCGAAGACGAACAAAAGACACGTTAGCAACTTCATGATGTTGTAGTTGATGCTATACAATCCCTGTCTGGATCTATGTACTAGGCGCCTCCCTGTTTTATTATATGCTCACTTTACCTTCTCGATAACTGTGCAAACTGACAAGAACAACAGTGAGGGCTGAAATATAAACACACCTATTATCGCTCCTGTTGCTACGCTTTTTCCTCTCCCTCCTTTCGTTTATTTATTTTTTTCGTTCTTGTTTATCAACGTGCGCATTACCCATGTTTGTCATTGTTAGTAGCTGCTCACACACACACACACATACACACACCCTTGAGCCTAAGCGATTCACATATTTAATCAATTAATTAACAAATTGAAACTGATACCAAATAAGATAAATATTTTTTTTTCTTTTCTCTCCAGTCTACCCCATGTTTACCAAATTACATGTTTTTCAAAGTTCAGGTGCTTTTATCTAGCAATAATACTCATGCGGCGTTATTCAAATCTATGTTTCAAATCATTAAAATCCTTTCTTTTTTTGTAAATCTAATCAAATCAACATTTTATTACGCGTAAAACGATTGTCCTTACACTGTTATTGCTATAACTTTTGCCTTATCGGACACCATTTATTATCACGATGTTAAGTAAAGACTGGCATCATGTATTGAATCTAGGTCAGATGCATCACTAATTAAAAATAATTATTACCTTAATTATTGCGCAAATTGTGCAATGTTTTTCAGGTGAAATAGTTTTAAAAAAAGTGTATATTAAATTCGATTATTTTTTGTTCACGTGCAATCTTACGATAACACATTTATTAGTGAATTAAGTAAATAAGGAGTACGCTGTTTTGTAATTTTGAATGCCTGTTTTCATACTAAATAAACATACATTATCGATACTCAACTATTTTTTTAAAGCGCTAATGTATATGCATTTGTTTATAATCGATCAGGAATTAGCGATAAGGCATATTTTACAAGGTAAAGCGTTTTGGATTACAAATTCCGAAATTATATTTATCAGAAATAAATTAATTTAAAAATGTTGGATCCAATTTCCTACTTTACATTTATTTTTTTATTCTCTCTGATAACGAAGATTTTATATAACAATCCGCACATTTAGCATAAAAAATCCAATTTAAGGCCAACGCCCTAAAATCATCGGATAAAATAAAGCATTAAGTTGTACTACAATAAGAAAATAACATCAAATAAATTAAGTTATTGTAAATAAATATGTTTCGTAAATGTTAAAAATGTATTGAATACAGAAGATGATAGTTTTTCACTGTAAGATTTAGAAAAACTTTTGAGAAACAATTCTAATTTAGATAGAAGTTTTCAGTGATTAATGTTAATTGCAATAACTACGTATAGGCAAGTTAAATGAAGGAGGAAATAGTCCATTTTTAAAACATAATATCACTTTGTATGTAAGTTTTAGTGTTTATTTAATAACCTCTGAAAACGAAGTAACTTCGTGGAACGCATCCTATTCGTTAATGGAAAGTACAAAAATAAGTAGAATTTTAAATTAATGATGATTGAAACTAATCAAATTGTAAATACTCAGTTAAATAACTAGATATGTTATAAAATCGGCTACAGTGGAACTTCGTTTAACGAGTAATTCGCATAACAAGTAAAGCATATTGTAACAAAAATGACTCGCTTAACGAGCGACGTTTCGTATAATTTGTTACGAGAAGAAGGAAAGTCTAGTATTTTACGACTTCTACATCATTTTCCAAACTTGTGTTCAGACATAATAAAAATAATATTTTTGCAAGAATAAAAAAATAATACAATAATAGAAATAAAAAGTCTTTCTTATGTGTGATTTTGTTTGTGCAGAGTTTAATAAACCTTGCAAAAATGTCCCCGAAGAAAAAACCGCAAGAAGTCAGCCATAAGAGAATAAAAGATAATTCACGCTTCTTAATAATGTGTATATAATTTGAATAAACGTTATACATCATTTTGTTGAGCATGAAACGCGTTATCAAATTTTACATTAATTTATATAGGAAAATTTGTTTTGCTTAACGAGCAACGTTTCGCATAACGATGAGACGATGAGAAGTCCCGGATTGAGCGCCAGCTACATCATTTTTAAAACTTGTATACACATATTATGTGTATTTTTTCATATGTTCCACTATCCAGAAATTTTGAAACGGATTAAATTCGTTAAGCAAGGTTCCACTGTATTTCAATCACTGTTAATAATCAGTTTTATTTCAGTTTGTCAATTAAACTAAATCTCGAATCTTAGTTATAAACCTATATGAAACGCATTTATTTCCATTTAAAGAATATTATCAGATGGCATCTAAATCGGTGACAATCGCAAGCCCGACAACCAAAATCCTGTCTATCGAAATCCCGACGTTCAAAATCCCGACTATATCGAAATCCCGACAGTGTCTTTTATTATTATAAATTTCTACAATAACATTTTTATTATAGTTGGAATTTCGATATAGTTGGGATTTTGATTGTCGGGATTATGGTAGTCGGGATTTAGACATAGTCGGGATTTCGATATAGTTGGGATTTCGAACTTCGGGATTATGGTAGTCGGGATTTCGATATAGTTGGGATTTCGAACGTCGGGATTATGGTAGTCGGGATTTCAAACGTCGGGACTTTAATACAGTCGGGATTTCGAACGTCGGGATTTCAATAGACGGTCTTTCGGTTGTCGGGCTTGCGATATAGACCCCATCTAAATATATTTACATCTTAACTAAGGTAGTTATATAGACCTGTAACAACCACTGCTAAACATATAGTTGCATACTTATTTAACATGCAAACGCTTATCTACATAATTAAAATATCTTTATATAATTCCATCGATATAGTGCTAAGTTAACAAGCTACTACTTATATAAATATATACTTAAGATTATAAATCTTCGATATCTTACTTACGTTTATTAATTTTAATTCAGTTATCTATAGTTTCTAAAGGAAAATTACTTTGAACACAAGAAGACAATTCAACACAATTCACTCGCTGTATACTATTCACAAATAGACTACCAGCACAACAGTTTACTATTTGACCCTTGTGTACCCCATTATATAATAAATAATTTTAAAGTGACAAACAAAGAAATACGATTTTTACATGTATTTTGTATTTATAATCGTTCGTATTTATTTTTTGATCGATCTACATTTGATCTTAACAAATATTTAAGTAAATCTATAAAACATTCAAAAAATGTTTTGAAAATCATATTAACTTAGTTATAAATTGTTTTCAATATCTCTTGTATTAATAAAAATGGTAACATTTTTGTTCAATACCGCAATTTTAATAACGAATGTAATATCTCCAACAATTATTTAATCTACTTATAAAGATGAGAAGTGGCTAATATAATAAACAGATAATTAACCGGCATTTTCTAATTTGTCTGTTAGAATTAAAAATATTAATAAAATAAGATATATATGTACAAACAATTGAATCAATAGAAAATGTTAGAAAAATAATACTGATATTTCACAGGAAAAGTATAAAATGTTAAAATTAAACTCATCTTTTACATTTAAATATAATTTTATATTATTCAATCGTTAAAGATTGTAAATTTAAATTTACATCAGTAAAGTGTGCTCATTTTTCGCATAGCCTTCGTTCATATCTAAACCTTATCTCTCGTTTCATATTTACCGATTGCAATTGAATGGAAAGTACTGCATTTAATATTCTTGCTTCTTACACTTTCCATATTTTTTTTTAATATTGCAATTATGTCCTTTCCAGTAGAATATTACATACATTCATTTAGTAAATAAACGGTTTAATTGTAATCTAATCTAAAATTATAACAATCCATATTAAAATTTAACTACACTGTTTTATTATGTGATAATTTAAGTTTTATTAGTTAAAATATAAATTATAGTTTATTTGTTGCACTTTGATCACTTGATATTATATTTTTCAAATAATCATAGATACTTGTCAAATCTTTTATAAAAAAACAATTAATCAATGTATTTACATCACATTGCACAATTGCGTAAATTGTTATAATGGATTATTGAAATATATTTTATTCACAATGCTGTACAATAAACAACCAAGATATGATCTACTGTGATGTATCATTTTAATTCATTAGAATTGCATTAATAGAACTTAAATAAACACTAGATAATACAATTTTATTTTAGATATTCCTTAATAAATAATAGATGGGCATTTATATTTTTTTTTTGTTCTTTATTATATATAATTCTTATATTTGTTATATATTCTTATATAATCATTTTAACTCTTAAACTTTATGATCATGTTCATCGGCTATTGCTCTGCCACCTCCTCCATCTCCTCCTTCACTACTATAACTTTCTTCGACCGCTTGACCACTCCTTCGTCCTCCTGGAACCCCTCTTCGACTTCCTTAACCAACGTCGATTCCTTGATGATTCCCTTCGTCACCTCCTTTTCCTCCTTCACAATTTTCAATTCCTTTTGGAATTTCACCTCCTTCTGCGACGACTGGTTTAAATAATCACTTCAATTAATACACTATCGCCAATGGTATTTTTACTCACATTTGGGATAGGAATATCATCGAAACTTGGAAAATATGCACGCCGCTTTACCGATTGATTTTGGTTTTTGGATTTGTCTACAATATTTTCAAAATTTGGAATAATATGTACAAAACTATTATAACAATTACATACGTTTATCTGTAAGACTCAAAATACCCATTAAATCATCATCATCTACGGACATTCCACTACTTTTGTTACCTGTAATTTGTTCTTATTTAATACAATTTATCTATAATAAGAATGTAAATTTTATACGTAAAAAATTTTCGAATTCTTTTGGACTTCTAATTTTATACTTTACTTCATCTCTATGTGGATATGAAGAAATTAGCGCTAAAATAAATTTATTAAACAAATCTATCAAACATCTTTTTCATATGTATAATAACCAAAAACGCTCAATAAAACTATAAATGTTTTCATTTTACTGCACTCACACGCCTTAACTAGAAATGGACTACTACACTTCAATTTATAACTTTTTATCAATAAATATATTATCCGTTGAAATAATATTTTTTACATATGAAAAATCTTTTAGAAAATAATATTGGGATTAAATTATATTATGTTTATTTAAGTGATAATAGTAATAAAAAAAAGTGTTGATGTAACGATTTAAGTTTAATTTAAACGTAATAATATTAAAGTGCTATGCACTACATAATCAATACAGAAAGAAATATTTTAAATTACACATTAAATTTCATATAATTAAATTTAATAAATGAA
This sequence comes from Nicrophorus vespilloides, assembly GCF_001412225.1. Lineage (NCBI taxonomy): Eukaryota > Metazoa > Arthropoda > Insecta > Coleoptera > Silphidae > Nicrophorus > Nicrophorus vespilloides. The sequence goes on along the minus strand of NW_017098451.1, from coordinate 23,876 downwards.
GTCAATTATTTAATATCATATATTTCATCACGTTTATGATTAGATAGTAATATAGTTTGATAATATTTGTTTTTTTTTTTTATAAATTAATCTCGAATTGATTACAGGGCAATACACATATTTTGTATATGTGGTAAATTTCCCTATTTCATTTTGTAATTACATTGGAATTTATTATTTTTTCATAAATATTAATGATTTAATTAGACATTTCTGATAAATTTAAAAATGTACATTATTTTCAGAGAGAATATTTAGGTTAATAATAATAAAGTCAGTAAAGTTTTTTTTATGATTTTTTATTATATTCGTCGTATATATCTAATAAACTTTGTGGTGTTCTAGGAGTGATTAAATCTAAAGCTGCATCAAAATGATGAGTCATGACTTTGTCTGCGGAAAGATCCTCTTCTAAAGCCATCATCGCTGCCTCGTGACATACTGCATTAACTTCAGCACCAGAATATCCAACAGTTTTTGCAACTAACCCGTCGATATCGATGTCGACCGTCTGAAAGTAACAATGATTTAATTAAATGTCTCAAAGAAAACTTAGGCATAAGTTACCGGCATTTTTGCCAACTTGATCCTAAAGATGTCCTTTCGCGTTGCTTCATCTGGTAATGGCACATACACGATTCTGTCCAATCTACCGGGTCTTAGCAAAGCTTTATCTATCCTATCGGGTCTATTGGTAGCTGCAAGAATTGTTACATCTCCTAAAGGCGTGACACCATCCAATTCAGTTAGAAGTTGTGCGAGAACTCTTTCCTGCACCGAACTGGAACCTCCATTTCTCTCTCCTCCGAGCGCATCGATTTCATCGAAGAACACAATGGATGGGGCCACTTGTCTGGCTTTCCTGAAAACTTCGCGTACCGCCCTCTCGGACTCTCCAACCCATTTGCTGAAGAGCTCAGGACCTTTGATGGATAAAAAGTTTAAACCACTTTCGGTTGCTAGCGCTTTAGCAATCATAGTCTTGGAGCATCCAGGAGGTCCGTACATCAGCACTCCTCTAGGTGGAGTAATTCCCATCCGAATAAAGCTTTCAGCATGCTTCAGTGGCCACTCAACACACTGCCTCAAGATCAGCTTCAATTTCGATTGCCCACCAATATCACTCCATAAAACATTCGGTACTTCTATTTGCACCTCCCTCATTGCACTTGGCCTGACCCTAGTTAAAGCAAATTTGAAATCATCCCAATTCACTTGCTGCCGTTGCTGTTGACTCGCATGAAGAGCAGCTCTGGACGATAAAGCTAACAAATCAGCTCCAACAAAACCGTGAGTTTTTCCAGATAAATCTTTAAGCATCTTCTCTTCAACCTGCGGTAAAAGATTTTTAAGAATATCGAATCTGAAAATATAATCAAATCAGTTATACCATTTATCATTTAGTACATGTCTTGTTTATAACCGATTATTCGGATTGGGAACAGGTATCTCTATTTCCCTTTCGAAACGGCCGCATCTCCTAAATGCTGCATCCACCGAATCTGGTTTATTTGTCGCTCCAATCACAAAAATCTGTTTGCAGTCCATCAATTCATCGAATTGAGTTAACATGCACGCAACAATCTTTTTCTCTGCGTCTGTCATCCGAGAAGATCTCGATGGACATAAAATATCAACTTCATCCATAAGTATAATACTCGGCACCTGTTCCTTGGCAGATTTGAACAGTTCACGAATATTTTCTTCGGGGCTTCCTTTCAGTTTCCCATACAAATCAGCTGGATTAATTTGAACGATAGTCGCTTTCGAATCAACAGCCAAAGCATGCGACAGAACAGTTTTTCCCGTACCAGGATTACCATAAATCAAGACGCCACGAGTTGTCTTAAAACCAGTTAACGCTGGTTTATATTCCAATGCGCAGTCAATTAAATCCTTCAATTCAGCAATCTCCTCATTCAAACCTCCAATATTCATAAACGGATCTTGCTTAGCTTTTTCCTTTTTAAAATCTTCCTCATATCTAAAATATAAATTTAATTAATAAATATTCACATACATATAATACTTTAACATACTTAAATATTTCAAACGTCGTTTTCTTAGTAATTTTAAAAAGACATTCATCCAATGTCAACTTTTCATTAAAATCCTCTTCAAAGTCTTCATTCTGTGCAGATACTGATTTAATTTGGAATTTCAACTGTTTTCCATAGAAAAGAATACTAAGATTATTTTCTCTAACAACCAATTTATCAGTATAACTCTTTCTTAATCTATTAAGTAACTCATTTGATATTTCTAAAATTCTTGGAGCATTCAGTATTAACAACTGAATTACATTTGCATCCTTTATTTTCTGAGAGGAAATGCCTGCTACTGTAACTGCATTATTTCCATCTAGTTTGCTGACATCCATACCTAAAATATAAAAAAAAACTTATTGAAAACATACTCCTTATATGAGAATTAAAACCATACCATTCTTTGTTAATAAAACTGAAGTTAATCCTTTCTCGCATGATGGCCAAACAGTTCTTATTACTGACTCCTTGGTAGATAAATTTGTTATTATAGCATAATCACCAATGGACAGTTTCAGTAATTGAATTACAGACTCTGTTAAGAACACCAAGTTATCCTTTTCAAACTGACTTAATCCCTTAATTTCCTCATTTACTCTAACATCAACAGTACTATATAAAATGTTGTCTCTAATAAATCTATGCTCTAGTTGATTTGGAGGACATTCATGGGTTTCCACATTTTTAGAAACAATGTAAGACTCACAAACCTCGCATAGATTCCATAAAGTACCATTTGTTGCACGTTTGGGAGGCATTTTTAACAATATATTTACAAATTTAAAAATTATTTTACACTATAACCTTAAAATTAGTTTGGCATGGATAAACATGTTATACATGTTATGCATGTTATACACATAAACGATATATTGGTTGCATATTTATGATATTGTTGATAGAATCTTCTTTTCTAAAGCTAAAAAATAAACAAAGTAAGATTCAAATACTGTAAAATGTATTAAAATTAACGTATTATTAGATTAAATAATAAAATATGCAATACTAAGACTTGATGGAAAATTGCTATTTACAATCATGTTGAAATACATAAACTTTTATACTATCATATTATTAAACTAGAGCTGTTTACAGGAAGTGAAAGTCTTCAAGAAGAAGAAAAATATCAAAGAAGATATGAAAAATGTAGCTGAAAATTCGCATATTTCGGACTGGTGGCGCCACATTTAGTATTAAAGAGATATTAGTATTCGATGACAACGACCTCAGCTCGGTTTTTTGTTTTTCACGTCTTTGCTGGATGCCCATCATATGTAGCAACACTGTAAAAATAGTAAACATCTAAAACCGGTCAAAAATAAAAAGTGAAAAACAACAAGTTTTGTCAATTTGTTAAACATTTTTGTATTTTTTTTCAAAGTGATTCCATTGAATGAAAATGGCTGATAAATCGGAGAGTTCAACAAATTCCGATACGCCAACAAATCAGGATGAGTTGATTTTAGCTCAACAAAGGAAAATTCAGCAGGAGGTAGTGCAACTTTATCAATGCACTTGAGGTTATGCGAAACTAATTTTGGATGGTTCAGATTTCAGATACCATTCCATTAGTTGGGCCTCTAGACCAAATCTCCTCATTAGAAAGTGAATATTCGACTGATACCATTTACCTAGCAAAAATCAAAGACCTGTCTTCAAAGTATAAGTCAATTCGAAGGACAAGACCAGATGGTAATTGTTTCTTTAGAGCCTTTGGTTATGCATATATTGAAAAGCTGCTGGATGACAAAGAGCAGTTCAGCCTATTTTATGATTTGGTTGAAAAGAGCAAAAACAGCCTGGTGGCTTTGGGATTTCCACAGTTCACTGTTGAGGACTTCTATGATACATTTATGGAAGTGTTAAAAAGGATTAATGACATTGATGATGCCAGTGATGCCAAAAAGGAGTTACACAACTTGTTCAATGAACAGGGTTACTCAGATTACATGGTTGTGTATCTTAGATTACTGACAAGTGGTCAATTACAAAAAGAACAAATTTTCTATAGCTTCTTTATTGATGGAGAAAGAACAGTTAGTATTTGCAAAATATTAATGATTTCTGATTTTAATAATTTATGTTTTTTAAGGTTGCTGATTTTTGTCATCAAGAAGTGGAGCCTATGTATAAGGAGAGTGATCACATTCACATAATGGGTGCTTGCTCAGTGCTTCTTACAGGAGTCAGAGTTGTGTATATGGACAGGGGAGGAAATACAAGTGTGACAGAACACAATATACCACAGGATAGACTAACTCCTGACGTATATCTACTCTACCGTCCCGGCCATTATGACATACTCTACCTCTAGTTACCACAAAAATTATATTCAATAATTGAAAATATATTATATAAAATAAATATCTATTATTTATAAGCTCTATCTGCAAGCGCATCCATTAACAATCATATCGTCGTACTCCTTTATGACCACATTGGACTCACGGTCATAGAACATGATTAAAAGACTTCTGTAACCGTTCGGCACGCAGCAGGGCACATTAGTTGCAGAGTTTTTATCGAAGAGTCTTGCCAATTTGCCATGATTCGAGTAAGGTGTGGCCAATGAGCCGCATCCACCTTTGCAACGGTAAGCCATGTATCCACCTGGCGCTATGATGAAATTATTCCATCCAATCTCGTGGAAACTGATGTACCAGATATGTCGGCCACATGGATCGTAGTGCTTTGAAATCATCTCGCTAAGTTTAAAAGATTTTTGTTCGACATTCTTCGCTCCGCCTTCGCAACTCCTACCACCTATAAATAAAATTACGTTGACACACATTCCATGCAACATTTGAACAATTATTACTTCGCTTTGCAGAATCCAAATAAACAATTAACGTGGGCTGATATTTACCACCGTTTCGTTCACGGTGTGCAAAATTCACAAAATCAATATTTTCATTGGAATCTGTGGTGGATAGCAAGAACCCATGGTTTTCCTCGCCATTTCGCCAATTCTCAATAACATTTTTTACTTTAAATACCTGCCATCCTTCGTAATTGGAGGAGATGTAAACAACATTGGCTAGCTTGTGGGTATCAGGATTTACGTTTTCCGTCGAATTATCATCATCCTCTTCACTGTCGGTCCTTTGGAACAATCGGACAACATTATCCGTTGATCTAGGGCGAGTTGCGTTTTCATCTCTTGGCAATCTACAGTAAATATGAGTCATCGCAGTGATTAAGAAATCATATACTGACATCACCTATAGACGTGCAATTCAGCGTCGATTATCCTATGATTTACTTTCTTCAAACTATTTAAATCAAATTTCACTATATTCGATGTAAGATTCGTATCGGTTTCGAAAAAGAATTTTACATAGGATGCATTCACAATAGTATTATGTCTGTTATTTTCTAGCATAGCTTCGTAAATATCTTGAGTGATATTAGGTAAATCGTACATGCTATGATTATGATTGTATGACCATTCTTCGTCAATAAACGAAGCGCCAAATCCGTCCTCGTGTATCTAAAGCATTAAAAATCTTGAATAGAGATACCAAAAATAAATGAATTTACCTTTTCTTCTGCCTTAACTTCTTTTTCGATATTTTCAGGAGCAGCTTCTTCAAATTTACCAAAGATCTCTTCATACTTTTTCATCATCTTTTCCCTGTACGCCTTTACAGGATCTTTGTAATGATTGATTTTAACGTAAACTGGGCCATCGCTTTCATCTCCTGTTTTCTTCAATTGTATAAAGTAAGTCTTTCCATTTCTAATCGCATCGTTCTCGGTTTCGTTCACTTCATTTGCTGCAGCCGCAGCAAGAAATATTGCTAGCGTTAATAGCTTCATCTCCGTTCAACAGTTCGACAGAAAATGTAGCTGGTAAAGTTTTGAAGATGTCTTAAAAATTTTCCTTTAATAAGGAAGATGTAAATTGCAACGAAGGTTCTTGTGTGGGATTACCGTATTAGAGTCATTTTGTACTTTACTTTATTACTCCCAATTTGTAGATTCGTCTAGAAGGAGAATGAATAGATGCGTTTCTTTTTTTTTAATATTTTCATAAAGAGTTTAAATATATTTATCTTTAAATATAAATCACAGCGTATACACGATTAATTACAATTGTAAAATAGAAAACAATAACAATGTTATTTCTTAACTTGCACCGGAATGTCGAACTGCTGATCCAACCCCAAATAGCAATCAGAAAGCAAATAAACTGTATACATAAAGTTGCCTGAAATCAAAGAAAATTATTGATTTTAAAGTTTAAGTTTTTTTTTAAGTTTACCTGGGTAATTTGGAGCTAAGATACTAATAGTAGCGTTACTTCTTTTGCGTATTGAGACTCTCTTAATACCGCACAATTCATCCTTGTATCCAACGCAGAGGAACCAACCCTCGTCCTTCCTCTTAGCGTATCTGCTCTTGCTCTGCACATTAAGATCATTGCCATTTCTCCAAAACTCAACAGATAAATCAAATTCCTCTCCAGCCTTAACTTCGACATCAGCCTTTGCTTTAACCTCCACCCAAGGAAGTTGCTTTAAATATTTAAGGATATCGCTTTCAGTCCTACTTCCGAATATATTTACAATTGCTGTTCGCAAATGGTGATTATGTTTTATGTTTGCGTAAAGCATTCCCGAAATTGAATGGGCATTGCACTGTCTGAGAACAGGGTTATTATCAATTTCCTTTAACAAAGGTGTCACGGTCGCTTTGGAAACGTGCGGAATTGTTAAAATATCTGGATCTGTTATCCACATTCCTTGAATTAACATCTGCATTATATGAATCACTTTAATCGTGACCGATAACCATCCAGCATTTGCCGTAACATCAACCATCGCCTGAAATATATACAGTTTACTTAGTAAAAACTAAATATTAAAATCATCTTAAAATACCTGCAGAATCCTTAACGCCTGGTCCATCACGGACTTGCAATCTACAATATATTCTTGATTCGGCAATTCTAAATTTCCTAAATACATATGCAATAAGATATAGACTTTTACATGAGGAGAATCTATTGGCTGCCCATGTAATTTCAAATTCAGTCTCTTGGCTAAATCCCTAAAAATATAAGTTATACATTGTTATTATAAAAAAACAATATAAGACGCTATAGACTTACATATTAATTTTATCTTCGTTATGTCGAACGGGAAATAAGGCATATTCTGTAGCATGACACATCACGGATAACAATTCAATTATGCTACAGTCGAATTTCAAATTTTCTTGGAAATGCAACATAGTTTTATGCGATAAATAATAGTATGAAGATACTTGTCCAAAGAATGTTGATTCGTAATGAATAGTACCTTCCTACAAGTAAATGGATATGATTTGAAGTTGTCTTTTGTATATAAACTTACATTTTCTATGATTTGAACACAATTACTGTCTGCTAGGTCGTGTACTACGCAATCAACCAAATCGCTTAGAAAATCGTTAATGTTTTCTGGATGCACATCTGCTAAACCGTAGAAAGACGGGTTCTCTAACAACCTTCTAAAGAAGTACGTCCAAGTCAGATATTCCATGAGGTTTCTTTTAGTTGGGATAGTTTCGGCAGCTATTTCAGCGTTTATGTGATCTGCTATAACCGGTCTTAAGTTAGATTCGACCGGGAATGGTTCGTATAGGAACTTTTTGTAAAAATTTTTCTTGATGTCATGAACGAAAACACATGCGACTCCGCTTGTATCGAATTGCGGACGACCTGCTCTACCCATCATTTGCAGAACGTCGGTTATGGGCATATCGACATACCTTTTAATTGCTCCATCAAAATATTCCGTGCCTGAAGAATATAAGTTAGTTAAATGATGTCTATTATGACTTATACAAAAAGTATACCTTTGATGACGACTAAATGTGCCGGGAAGTTTACACCCCAAGCCAAAGTTCCGGTTGCAATGAGAACTTGAATCTTTTGATTCACAAATAACTCCTCGACAGTTTTCCTGTCCCGTTCTTGCAAACCAGCATGATGAATACCAATACCAAATGACAAGAATTGCTTTAAATCTGGATCCAATATATTGGATAATATCAATTCCATGTTATCGTCGTCACAATGGAGCCATTGCTTAGGATCTGAATCAGTCACTAGGTATGTGATCAAATCAAAAGCCGTTAATCTGGTTTGCTTTCTCGAAGAGCAAAATACTAGCGATGGGGAATCTGGAGCATGTTGTCTGATAGCTTGGTAAGCTGGTCGGTTCATGGACATCATCCTCGGGCAGTAATGTTTACCCGGGAATCCAGCAATATGGACCTCTAAAGGTACTGGCCTAACTGATGGTCGGAAATTGTACAGACCCATTTCACCAATACCCAACCACGTGGCCAAATCTCGAGCGTTCGCCATTGCCGTAGATAATCCAATAATTCTTAATTTCCTGCCTGTTCTGTCCGATATAAAGTTTGTTCGCGAAACTATGACTTCTAAAACGGGTCCACGATCTTCGCCGAGCAAATGAATTTCGTCGATGATCATCAAACCGACATCACGAATGAAATTCCTGTTCTGCCAACCTCTGCTCATACCGTCCCATTTTTCTGGCGTAGTTATAATTATATTCGCTGAAGCAATCGTGCCCGCACTAGGAGTTACATCGCCTGTTATTTCAATAACTTTCTTCCTTAAATCACCACCAAACTTCTTTTTCCAGTCTTCAACTCTCTCACGTACCAAAGCTTTCAATGGCGCTATATAAACCACCTAAAATAGTTAAAAATAAGAAAACTTATTGAAAAACAGAAAATATTTATGTTTGTTACTTTCAATTCCGGTTTCATATTAAATAAACGGAATATGCAAATTTCTGCTGCTATAGTTTTGCCTGAACCTGTCGGAGCACCCAGAAGTACGTTGTTATCGGTATGATACAAGCAATGGAAAATTTGCGTTTGCACAGGATTGAAGTGGCCGAAGCTGTACAACGACTCGTACTGTGGGTTTCCGAGTGCAGAAATTTCCAAAGGTTGCAACTCCAGGAGATCTGTATGTGGGGTGAAACTTTGCGGCAATTGAAGATCGTTGAATGGCAAAGGATGAGTGCTCACAGCATCTTAAATGAAAAACGTTTAGTTTGTTGAGTTATTGCTATACAGAAAAATCATTACTCATCCATCGATCACTGCTTATCCTCACCAAGTATTGACTTGGTATAGGTTCTACCAAAGGAACAGTGAAAATTAATTCAATCGGTTCGTTTTTAGCACACTGATTTTTTGTGACATTTATTGTTTCCGTATGGTAAATACAATCATTGTCGGGGTCTTCGATCCAAACCCAAAACATTTCAGTTGCTTTTCCATGATAGGTAGTTGACCATCTGCATTGAATATATTAATTAATAAGCAAATATTAGAATTATTGCTTATATTTGAATAACATTCGATAAAAGGAAAAATATGATGTAAGTAGTCTAACCGAAATGACGTACAAATATCCGTATGATATATTTGTACGTTAGTCTGCATATTTCTCACTTAATTTGCAAATATTCATGTCGTTTTCTACTTTTTGTAACCAAAGGTGACTTAGGTTTAACAATTGTATGAGTAAAATATTCCTTTAATGTATACATACTTGAAAGTTGGGGTGATGAAAAGTTTAATTCTGATAACACCTCTAGTGATTGGCTGTATCCGAGCTTCAACATCGACCGTTGGGAATGCGAAAGCACAATACTGAACCTTGGATGCTAAACGTACGTTGCGTATCGCCTGTCCAATCTGTCTTTCGTCCATTTCCCTAAGATCTTCGACTCTCAAATTCGCTGTTTCTATATTATTTAAAACACTGACTTCCAGGAACTTGAATTGCCTCATCGGCGTCTGGTTATCCCAAAGACGTTGTTCAAACATTTGTGCCAACAAAAGGCAATTTGCAGCTAAAAGTGCACTATTCTGATGAATTGCTATATCGAACAATGCACGAGCAATACGAGCCGCACTCTACAAATACAAATTACAATGTAATTAATAAAATTAAATTTGTAATGTAGGAATGTGAAAATACCTGAGTAATATATTCCATATCGGAAGCTAATGATAATGTTTTTAAGTAGCCACGACTCAAATATGTTTGCATAAGAATGTTGACTTTTCCATGCACGTTCTCAACGCCGCCTGGTACCGTCAATTCACAAAATTCGGCCAGTTGATCCAAATCTTCCATTTCTTCTTGTCGAACCTATAAAGTAATTGTTAAGAAATAATCCATTTTCCTATATGTGTCTCGCTTACTTGGATCTGTTGAAATTCTGAAGCGAAGCACATCATATTTATGATATCGGAAACAGACATCGTCGTCGACATAATATCGTTGAATGCTTCAACTGTAACGAAATTAATGTAATAATAGGATGCGGTCCTTCCTAAATTCGTAGCAGTTAAATCGCCGGTTTTTGGGTCGTATCGAATCATGCGAGCTTTATCCAATAGAATGGCAGCCTTCTCCACATATTTCAACATAGACTCGTGTAAATTTGGATCGTTCTGTAGATCACTATATTGCAATCCATACACTTGAGGGTTCATCCTCATTCTTCGGTGCAAATAGGTAAATGTTAACCATTCCACTGCTTCGGCAATACTCGAAACGCTTCCCAATACAACCTAATATAAAGAAATATAATATAATGATTGCTAAAACTGAAAGTTGATGATTTACCTCAGCGTTCAAATTATCGGTGAGAGCGTTCAATAATTTACTTTCTATAGGAATTTGGTTTGTCAGAGAGGAAAGGTAAAAGTGTAATTTATCATGTGTGGTGATGATGATACCGTGACCGGAGCTGTCAAATTGTGGTCTTCCGGCTCTGCCAAAGATCTGCATAACATCTAAGATATCTAAATCTATGAATGTACCCTTCTTTGAATCATACAGTTTTGTTCCTTTGATGATGACACCATGCGCAGGCAAATTAACACCCCACGCCAATGTCGCTGTACAGCAAAGTACCTTTATTGCACCATCCAAAAAGCATTTCTCAACCTCGTTACGATCTTTCCTCAACATACCTGCAACAAAACCAATCAGATAATATTTAGAGTAAAATATATATTTTTTTAATTAATTACCGGCATGATGAACGCCTAAACCGAATGGTAAGAAATTCGCTAGCGACTTATTATTTGCACCCCAAGTGGCTTTCTTTGCTTTAAAGGATTTAGACGGTTCGAACAAATTTAATACCCCTTTCTTCTGAGCAGTCTCTTTCAAGTAGTTGGCGGTCTTCGTCGTTTGATTTCTTGCGTGTACGAACACCATGACTTGATGACCTCCGCGCAGAAATTCTACCACTTTGTCAAAACACACTTCATCCAAGTCTAAATTTTGCTGCATTTGTTTAATGCTCTTGATACCTAAATAATACATATTAATTTACAATTAATTAAATATCTGATTACACTTACCAATAAAAGTTTGTGTAAGTGGAACAGAACGAAATCTCGAATCGAAATAGAACAACCCGACTTCCAGATTGACGCGAAGAAAATGCGCAACGTCTACATAATTCGGTAATGTTGCCGATAATCCGACAATTCTGATCATATTTTGTGAGTTCACAACCTGCCTCAATGTTCTGGCAACTAATGCTTCTATCACTGGACCTCTGTCGCTGTTGAGTAAATGAACTTCATCGATGATTAGTAGTTTTAAGAGAGACGTTAATTCCGCATCGGCTAAAATTTGTTTTAACATTATTTCTACTGCAACAGTTAATGGTGTTGATAAGATGTATACTTGTTCCTTTTCTAGTAATAACATCCCATTTCTCAGGTGTCGTTACTAACATTTGCGTTTCGCTAATTTCCTTGCGAGTCAATTGCATATCACCAGTGCATTCCTTGACAGTCACTCCCAGGGGCATTAATTTTTTACTGAAATTACTTGCCATTTCAGCAGCCAACGCTTTCATGGGACAGATGTACACAATCTAAAATATTATACAATAGCAATCTTTAAGGCAAAAATTACTGATTTTCTCACTTTGAACTTTTCCAATCTCACAACATCGTTGACGAGGAAGTTTTTGATTTGTTGTACTATAGTTAGTAATGCTATATTCGTTTTTCCAGCACCAGTTGGCGCACTGATTAACATATTTTCATTAGTGTGATATGCAATTGGATAAACTTTGGTTTGTATCACATTGAAAGTCTCAATATCTTTAAAAATCATTTGTCCTATTTTATCCATATCTTCAACCTTCATCCTCTCATCCATCAGTACTGGGTTTGATGATTTTTTTGGATGGATAGTGATTTCGTCGCACATTTGATTACTTTTCTTGACCGCATCCTTAGGTATGTTCATAGATTGCCCACAAACCATCGCTGCAATATACGGATATATTATAGATTAGTTCTTCTATAGCGATTGTTATATAAATACCTTTAACTTGTACTTCTTTCTGCTCATCGTAGACATTAGGATATTGCTTATTTTTCATTGCAGCCATACTCCTCATAAAAGCTAACTCGTCTTCGTTATTGTAATCATCATTATTTTCATAGTCGCCCATTGCAAATCCATTAACTAAACCGGTCTTTCTCTCCTTCTTTTCAATTTTTCTTAACTGTTTGGCAAAAGACTTCTCAACTTCAGAGTGCACAACAATTTGGCTGCTCATCGCCGGTCCTTCTTGCCTAGGTTTATACTCAGTTACTTTCTTTTTACTAACAGTAGTACTAGAAGGAATTTCAGCACTTTTAATGATAGCTTCTCTATGATCCAATAGTTCAGAAATTAACTCAAATGCGTCAAAACCTAACATTTCGAATAACTCGTTTTGTAATTCAATGCTGCTCTTATCAGAACTAAGTTTCTGCATTATAGAATCAGTGAATTCTTCCAAAATAAAACCAGGTAAATTATTTTTGAATTTGTTAAAATAATCTGCCAGAGAAACTGCCTTTACAGAATCTGCTGTGGGAGTATAGGACATACTGAACGAAGTGTTCGTTTCAATCTTTTTCTCAACTTTCTCCCGCATTTGATAATAATAACATTCTTTCGGTTGTTGAAAGTGAATTTGCGACAAACTTTGCGGTTCATAGTCAACATTGTTAAAGATTTGTCTTTTTAAGCTAAGCTTATTTTTGAATATATAATCTTTGCATTCATCAGAAAATTCCGATTTTAATTTAGAAGAATACTGAAACAATAATTATATTAATCATTGATATGGTTGTACTTAAACTAATCTTACATCAACAACTTGTTGGATTGTACCATATGGACATGTGTTAAAAACCATTTTTATTTTCTCATCATGGGTGTTCTTGAATTTCTCTTTCTTGTTAGTAAGTAAAAAAAGGATTGCTATAGCAACTGGATCCTTCCTTGAATTGTCCATGTGCACATTGAGGATCTCTTCCATCCTAGCCATTAGCTCCAATGCATAAAAGTTCTCATTTTGTTGCAGAAAGGTCTTTATGGAACTCAGTATGTAACTAAAAATAAATAAAACTATTTAAAACAATGGTAATTTGGTTGCATATAATAAAAATATTAATTTTCTAGTCTTTTCTTTGATGTCAACATAATGATAATACCACAGATAAACATAAAAAGATTAATTATAATAAGCTTCTGAATTTATTGCAAACTGATTTTGCAATATTACACAATATATTGTAACAGTACCTGGCCTTTGATTGTTCAAAATTGATATCATCCTCATCTAAATCATCCTTAAATATATTTTTTAGATCCTGGCAGAAATGTTTCCTCCTGTGGGCATGCTGTGCCATTTCTAGAACTATACTTTATGTTAGGAAATAGCTTAATATGGCATACATTCAGAATCTTAAAATCAGGGGATTTTCTAGACAGATTCCAATGAATGCATATTGAAAACAATATGTTGTAATAACTTACCTTTATTAACGAAACTAAAATGTATCCCAAAATTATAATACTTTTGAAAGAAGAAACACACAACATATGATGATAGTAAATTATAAAATGGGAATCAATGGGAATATCTAACGTGTAACACTCAGTAACTATAAACTTCTTTCATGTCATGTGTCAAAATGGGTTAGGTTACATTATTTTCAATTTAATGGCAAACCTATTAGAAAAAATATTATTTTCTGCAAATTACTCAATCTATATGACTATATTTACTTTATAGTTAAACTAATTAATATATTAGTGTATTAATTAATCGAAAGTGTTTTGAAAATTAGTTCAAACGATGTGTAGTTAGATCTACTTTATATGTTGACTTATAGTTGTTTAAAGTAGTCTAAAGGTTAATAAAAAACAGCACAACAAATAGTATAATTTTACATAGTAGTTTACACCTATTTATTTCACTAATATATTTTTGATGGCTTCAGAAGCTAGATATAGGCTTCTGGCCGATGACTATGAATTAACTTCTGTTGCATGGGTGCCCTACAGAAGAATTGGTCTTTCAGTATTGGCTCTGCCTTTAAGTGCATTTGTATTTTGTGTAGTTTATTCCATACTATTTAATTTTGAACATTCAACATCAACACACTGCGGGGCATACAATGTGCTCCCTTCAATCTCTGCTTCAATTGGTTCCTATTCACCACAAAAAGAAGTGTGGAAACTAGCAATTATTTTACATGCCATTCCCAGGTTTGTTTATCTCTGTTGTAATGTTAACATTATTATATAATTAATTTTGTAGATTATTGATGGTATATTTCGATTTCTATTACAATAGGGAGGTTCTATTTGAGATAACAAAGATCCCATCTATCATAGATACACTATTACACATTATAGAAAATGTTGCCTTAGTTTCATTAACTTTATATGATTCATCAAATTATTATTGTATGTATTTTTTTTATACAATTTTTGGTTATTATAAGTATAACAAAATATTCTTGTAGCAACTCATGAAAAATCTTTCATGATATTCATTCTCACTTCAGAGCTCCACATGCTTTTGATTGTGGCCATGCATCAGAGGTGTAGGAGAGTAGTTAGGAACAAATCAGAAATTAACAGCTTTTGGTGGAAAAAGTTCATGGTATGCATAAATGTTTTAGCTGTTATATTTTCTGGGTATTTCTATGTTTTACATAATGTAAGATGCCCAAATTATGGTAATATTGATATATAAATGAGAAAATGTGTTCGTTCACAACTTTATTTGTAGCGTATACAATGTTCGCTATCTGTGAATACATAGTGGTCTTTTCGAATATGATATTCCACATAACTTCAACTCTAGATTTCGCTGATCGTGATCTGGTATTTTATCGATATGGAATTACTATGACCCATCGACCGTTCGATTAAATGGACTAAATGTGCACATGACAAGGGCAGGGTATTATTTTTACTAATGATATAATTTAAGGAGTGCCAACGAGGGAATAACAAATGTGTACAAAATATTAAAGTAAATATATATATTAATGTTATATTTTAAGCGTCACAATTTTAAAAATTTGTAAATATATTTTATTTATAAAAACTTTTCGGCAATTTTATCGGCAATCATTTTTGCAATAGCCAATGAACTTGTTGCGCCCGGCGAAGGGGCGTTCCTGCAATGCAAAACCCTACTTCCAACCACACCCTGACCCATATCGAACCGAAAATCTTCGACCAGATTTCCTTCGTCATCCAATGCTTGAGCCCTGACTCCTGCAGGACCTTTGCTTACATCCGATGCCTGGATTTCCGGAACGTACTTCTGCAATTCCCTCACTTGCAATTGGCTACACGCAGATTGAGCTATTTCCTTAATACCGGCTCCAACATATTTCAATGCCATTTTTTGGAATCCTCTGAACTTCAAAGCGTCGAACAATTCAACTACATTTATATCAGACCAACTAAAAATTGTACGTATATAATTTGCAATTCAACATTTTCTTCAAGTTATTTCTTACTTGTAACCTTCTCTTTTGAAAGCCAATACGGCGTTTGGACCAAGCCACACACTTCCATCCATTCTTGGAGTGAAGTGGACACCTAAGAAAGGAAATCTGGGATCAGGAACCGGATATATGTTTCCTTTAATCATGTGCGCCTTTTCAGGATTCAGCAACAAATATTCGCCCCTGAAAGGTACAATTTTTGGAGACGATGAGCAACCCGACATTTCGGCTATTTTATCACTTTGCAATCCTCCGCATGTTAAAACATTTTTGGCAGAAACGCTTGTTCCATCCTTAGATCTAATAGTCACTGGATAATCACGATTTGAACTTTCCTCAAAATTAGTTACCTGCAAAAATCATTTAATTAAGAAACAAGTTTTAATTAATTAAAACCTTTTTTTACTTCAAAGTTAAGGTGAATATCGCCGCCGCTCGCTTTGAAGTCTTTCCCGTAGTATTCGGTAACCAAAGCCCAATCTACAATACCAGTTTGAGGTGACCAAAGGGCTTTGATACCGCGACAATGTGGTTCTATCTCTTTAATGCCCTTGGAATCAACCAATTTCAAATCAGGAACTTCATTTTTCATCCCTCTCTCGTGCAAATCCATAAGACGATCCAATTCCAAGCTATTTGTAGCAACAATCAATTTGCCAACTTTTTTATGAGGAATATTCTTCTCATCAAAATATTTGTAAGACAATTTCAATCCTTCCACACATAATTTAGCTTTCAAAGAACCTGGTTTATAATAGATTCCTAAAATAATACGTAATATATTACTTTATACTATATATATACATTTCATAATATTATACCGGCATGAACAACTCCGCTGTTATGACCGCTTTGGTGCATCGCCAATTTTGGTTCCTTCTCTAGGATTGCCATTTTCAAGTTAGGATACCTCAGGAGGATTTCTCTGGCTGAAGCAACGCCTACTATACCGCCCCCAACGACAACAATGTCATATTGTTTCTCCCTAATAAAATGATAATTTCTTTCTTAAGTGGACTAAACATATTTAAGATAACTTACGGTTTGGTGGAAAAATATTTATTTAATATTTTTAATTGGTTAATACGGATATTTCTGATGCAAATAGCCATGGTCGTTATTCGTGTGCTACTGTATCTCTGACAATTTTGGTACCACCTATCTTATCTTAACATGTCTATCATCTGGGGTTTAAAAATATTTTGTTTACTTTTTTTGGGTTAATGTTGTGTGGACTATCACGTGAATGCACTATGTAATTAGTTAGTTCAAGTATGTACTGATAGAGGGAACAACTTATACGCAGACGCGTATTTTTGTTATTAAATTACATCATTATTTAGATAACTATCAATTACTTATTCATTTCAATTAGAATACAAATATTATTAGTATATTTTTCATAAATATCTATATAGAGAGCGATTCTCAAACTTTTTGATCCGCATCCCCTTTTTGAACTTAAAAAATCTTCTGCAACCCCCCGAAGAATGCGTATGTGTAGATAAACATCACGGATTCATCTGCCATCAATTTTTCTGCAACTCCCAAATATTTTTTGCGATCCCACTTTGAGAATCACTGATATAGAGAATTGAAAGCTATGAATCAATGTTGATCATTATTGTTTCTTATGTAATTAAATGTAAATCAAATAGAAAATAATGTCTTATATTCACAATAATTAAAATATATCGATATTTTTCTTATCAACGTAAAGAGTAGAACTGCTTCAAATAAATTGATTGATGATTTTACAAATAATAAATCTAAATACACAATAATTAAAAATATCGTTGCCTATGGAAAATATAGATAAGTTTTAAACGTGACTAATTGATTGATTTGAGATCAAATTGATTATTATAATATTTGAACGTTAAAATGTATGCCCTACCTTGAAGATTAGAAGTATCATATTTTCGGCAGATAACAATCATTAGACTATAAGACGCACGCATCCATTTATAATATAATTTATGAAAAATATATCAAATAAATTAATGTGTTTTATAATAAATCTAAATATAGAAATTAAATGAAAAAGATATTGAAAAGACAAATCGGTATTAAACTTTCTTGTGTATCAACAATTTGGTAATGAATATGGTAATTGTATTCAATTTAGTTTAATTTGTTATTTTGTTAAACATAACACATATTATTAATAACGTAATTAATAAAATGAAACTTGGTATTATAAATATTAAATGTATACAGTGATGTTGATATTTGTAAATATGTAATTTTAATCAGTTCAGGTAGAAGGAAATATGTAGTTCGCGCAATCGCGTATGTTTTTATTGAAATAGGTGTAATCTGAATGTAGATAATAAAAGTATCGATTGATTTTTAAAGTTGCAATAATATTATTTTCAATATATTGGATATATGGGATAGTTGCATGTTCTGAGAATACTAATTTGGCTAGTCCGGTAATTATTGATTAGTAATCAATGTGTGAATATTTTCGGGTATATTGTTATCAGGAGGTTGTGGATATGAGGAAAGTGTTGTGGAGAGGTCATTAGTGTTAGGGTCGTTGCATGGTTGAATGGGGAACGTGCCGAAAGTGCATCGACCCAAATCGAAGTTGCACGGTGGAGCGATGAAGAGAGAACCACCAGAGTGAGGTTCAGGATATATGGTAACAGGAACAATGGACTGAAGAACCGGCATCATTGATATAACAGTATGGTCGGAGACGGGATCGTGGGTTTCCGTGAGTCTGTTTGGCAACATGAAATCGCGCCGCTCGGTTCGATCGCTTTTGTCGGTCTTCCGAGTTCAGTTTAGTTCGTATGGTGGAGTGTGCGTGTGGTACTTGGAGCTTTGTAGGGTTTGAATTGGGTTGCGCGATCTGGAATCTGGCATGAGCATTTACTATGGAAGATGAACTGAGGTGTTTCGCATGCAAGCAGCTCTTCAACAACCCGGTGCTGTTACCTTGCAACCACGCGCTATGTCTGAACTGTGCCGTCCAGCTGCAGCAGCCGGCTTCGAGCACCGGTCCAAATGTAATTGGGGAGAATGTGGCGGAGAGCGTGGCGAGCGGCTCCAGCAGCGGCTCGAGCAGTAGCGGCAGCGGAGACTACCAGGAGAGCGACAAGTTGTCCATCTTGAGCGAAACGGACAGCGGTGTCGTCTGCACGTCTCGTCCCAACAGCTACGTGGGTACTCCTAGTGGAGGACTCTTCGCAAGCGCGCTCAGCTTGCCCTGTCCACTCTGCCATAAGGTCGTCTACTTCGACGAGAACGGCGCCCACAACTTACCCAAGTATCGGGTCATGCAGAACATCGTCGACAAGTACGGAGAACTGCGTAACCTGACGCTCAAGTGCCAGATGTGCGAGGGTGAACCGGCGAGCGATGCCGTCGTCGTCTGCGAGCAGTGCGAGATCTTCTACTGCGAGGACTGCCGTGACACCTGTCACCCGATGCGCGGACCCCTCGCAAAGCACACCCTCATCGAGGCAAAGCGCGGTGCCGCCTGCAACACGTCCAAAATCAAAGACGGAAAATGCTCCGAGCACCTGGACGAGAACGTTTCCATGTACTGTGTCGTGTGCAAGACTGGTGCTTGTGCCCTTTGCCTCATGGATGGCAGACACAATTCCCACGACGTCCAAGCCATCACCAGCATGTGCAAAGCCCAAAAGGTCAGAGACATACCTGATTATTCTATCATCCGGCATTTCTATACAACACTTTCAACATCATACTTCAATCATCAATCAGCAACAATTCAATCTTACTCAAATCCACTTTAAATTAGAACTTCAATAAATCTCAAGAATCCACTTAGATTATCTTCAAATTTATTCTAACAGTTTCAACATTATTAATCCAATATGATTAGAAATAATAAAAAAATAAGATTGACTTTGTCAAGAAGAAAATAAAGATGTGATAGTTTCCAAACTTATATACACTATAATAATTTTAACACAACACATATTGACAACGTAGAACAGTTCATTCAATTATAAAATCAAATATTTGAAAAATAAATTGTAATTAATTATATTATTTATGAAATTGAACTTTGGTTTGTCAATACGTTTTAAAATTGTAGATGTATTGTTTCGAGTACTGTATAGTTTATATGAATGATTATAATATTTCTCACTTAAAGTTTTTTTATATAGTCGAGATAAGTATACTCGCTTAAAAATCATTATTTTTATCTGATAAAGATGTAAACTTTTGGAAGCCTTTTCCAAATGCAGACACCTGAGAACCGCGGCTTCAATAAAAGCTCTATACCATATGAAAAGCACAACAATACATAACGATATTTCATTAAAATATATTGAATATTAAATGTAATATATGGTATAAATTCAATTGTAATCCCGAAATCAATTTAATTAAATGTAACTAATTTAAGTGATTTTGATAAATTATTTAAAATTGATTCGATGTAAACGCATTTTATTGAATGCAGCCCATGGCAAAAACGTTAATTAATTCCACGAATATAAAATAATTGAAAAACACACAACAAAAATTAATGATCATGTAATAAATAATGATGGATTTGAACTGTACTTTAATTGTGTTATCAAACGGAAACAAATGCGCAATCAAAGAAGTGGAACTAAATTGTTGTGGAATTTGATTTCATAATGGAAATAAATAGTTAATTCCTAATAAATGCATTTCGCTGTTACAAGTAAAGAATGCGTTTCAAAAAAGGGGAAAAAATAGAAGGTGCATTGTATAAGCTTCGACTAATTACTTTCACATTCGCATTTTCCGACCATTTATTGCATCAACAACAATCGAGCTGTTGGCCAACAAACCGTTCTGCTTGAGCTGGAATAGCTCATAGATTTCGTTATGTACCATTGTTTATTTCATTTTTGGTTCTTATGCATCATTGGAATAGATTAGCCAAGTACTAATCATTTCCATAAAGAAAATTGCATGAAAAGATTTAGATCACATTGATTGATTGGTTTATTGTTAGTTGAAGAAAATGATTATTTTACGACTTTAGAAATGATTACATTCACATGGTTATAAAGAGCTTTTGCTGCATTTATACAATGACTGATATGAGATATAAATGTGTATTTGCATCGAAATAATTCTCTTAACACTTAACAGATTATGGTATTTGCAAATGTCAGTTCATTTGATAATGAATTATGTTAATATTAGAGTTGGGTTTAGCAGAGTGTGGTTGTAACAGTAGAAGTTGTAATTGATTTCTTCGTGGCCGATGACCATAAATCCAAACATGTATTTGGTGAATAGTGAAAATAGAAATATACTTTGATTATTAATGGAAAGTGTAGATGATTGGTATATGAAAAACAATGAGAAATGAATATGATAGATTTGTTCATGCCGTATTTTGTATGTAATTATTTCCCAGGAAGTACGCAAGTTCGGGTTTATTTTAGCGGCAGATCTAATTATAGTGCATGTGGTGGAAATGTCTGGAGACGGAAAGTCACCTCAACAGTGTTAAGTGAGATTTTATGGAATCCAGCAGAGTCCCATAATTGTTACATGTTAATTGGCTCCGTAGATAAACACCGGGTCCTAGATGTGCGTTCGGAATTTCGAAGCAGCAATTATGTCAGAGCCTATGACTTCTTCGAGTGTTTGATAATAATTAAGGAACCCGCTTTTCGTTATACAATTCCTTTTATCCCGTTCCCTCGGGGCAACCTCTTCACGTTCCAAAATTTCTTTCATCACCGACACAGAAACTTCCTCCTCCAAGATGCAGCGCGTAAACAGACTTATATAATTCGTGGAAAGAGCGCGTCTCCTCCGTTGAATAACGCGCAGCGGCCATTTGGAAAGAAAGGAAGAAAGAAATAAATAAAAAACGGTTTGTGCAACGCAAACGCGAGTTATGCAACTGGAATTCGGTTTATGTTAGCTCTAGCATAATCTAGTTTCAAGTGTAATGTACGTTCGCAGTTCGGAAGCGCTATTTTCGTTGTATAATTGAACGTATATTTTAAAAGAACCGCCCCATCTCCATCCCAACTCACACACATAAATACGTTCCCATCCCCTCGAACGTACATGTGGGGGAGGTTGTTGAGGGCGGCTCCTGAATTATTATCAGTCGGTTGTAAAACGTAATTTTAAAAGCGTTTGTCCACGCGACATGAATTGTGGATGGTGCATACGTGGGATGGTCCGACGAGTCTGCCGCCCTGTGCACACGGTGGGGGCGGCTCTCGGGCAACAAATTATTCAACCCCCCACAAATGAACGGTTATCATAGTTTATGTTGCGAAACACTCGTAATAATGGAACATTTTCCGAATGCTCGTCGAGCTTTTGATGATGCCGTTGATCCACCGTCGTGAACTTTCTTTGATTCGATTGCGTGCCTCACATCAATCACCTACAGCACTTCGCTTTCCTTTGCCCACGCGTTTGTTTGTATTTGCGGCAAAAAGCCGGGTGCTAAAAGAAAGGAAAAAGGTGAACGAAAAATAAAAAATAATATACAAACGCACACATTCAACAGAAGTGCGCATACAAAAAGAATGATATATTATGCATCACGGGAAACGGTAAACGGGAACGACCGTCAATTGCGTCGGACAACTCTTCCTCTCACCTGTTTCCAATTAAAACAATCAAAATGTACCTGCATGTGGTCTTTGTGTGTGTATCTCTTTGTTCTATGTTTCTACCTCACTTTCTGAAACAGCAATTAGCCATTACTAGATACGTGTTTATAGTTGCTTTAAACATTTAATTATACACTTAATCAATTCAAATTTAAACTGAAGAGCGTGGGTGATATTGCAAATAAAAGCAAACAGTCTTCATAGTCTTTATACTAACACTATATAAGTTATATAAACCAATGCTGATACTCAACATGGAAATATTTCTCTCATTTACATTACAAGCTAACAATTTACTCTTAAATTATTAAAATATGCTGATATTGACATTTTCATAACTCAAATGTCGCATTACCACCAATGGAAAACGTTTTATTTATTTTACATTTTTTTTTAATCGCATTCATTCGTTTATATATTTTTGTAATTTAATTGTAAATTATATTTTATTCATATTAATCGTGTTTTAATTGTTTACATAATTTGTCCATTTTATTTAATATATTGTTATATATTAATATAATATTTTACTTTTCCAACATATTTTTTATTAAATTATTGATTTGATCAAACTTGTAATATGAAACATAATGTATTTTATTTATGAAATTATTTATTTTATATTAAAAAGTAAACAATTTCAAAACAATCGTTACGATTTCAATATAAAATTTATGTACTTTTCAAGCAAGCTTATAAATGGATTATATTTTGCTACACTAATGCATCAACTTTGGAATTGATTTATATGTTATAATCTCTTGAATTCACGTTCAATTTCTCTACACGAATGGAAATAATTAACTAAACATTACTTTTGTTGAAGATTGTTTTTGGTTGCAAACATTCTATTAGAAATCATGTAGTTTTTTAATATGTTGTATTGCCATTCAAAATTACATACATATCAGTGCATATTAGTAATTTGTATGTTTGGATGAAAAATTATTTGTTTATTTCTTAAATGTAATTGTTATAATTGGACTTCAATAATCACCAACTATATGTGAAATATAAAATTGATGAAACATATTGTTAAATACTGACATTTTTAATTTAGTGATAAAGTATTTTGCATTGTCTACTATTTTTAAATACTAACATTTTTAAATGTTAAATAAATTCTTATCACTATATGATTACATCAATTTATTATGCCAATAAAGAAAACCGAGTAGGTTGATACCGACCCCGTTTCCGGTTTCTTCATGCTTGAAGTCTATAATAACGTTATCCTGTGCGTTTAATTTACATAAAGCTTAAATATTAAGCGTGTCCATAAATAAGGCCATTTAATTTTATGATTTCAAAAAGTTTAACTATCATATATATATATATATATATA